>NC_091434.1:78886396-79176353 GCF_964237555.1 Oryctolagus cuniculus | reverse complement strand
AAAGCATGCACAGATTAAGAGGTTTGAGGGATGAGGAAATACCCAAATGTCCTCTGTAGTGTATACATGTGTTTTCTCCTGGAAGATTCTAAGAATTGATTTCAAAGGATATTTAAAAGTGAGTTCATGTGGGCTCCAGTGCAACCAAGGAATTAACCTACTAAAATAAACAATATTCTCTCTAAATGTTGGGGGTAACTGTTGCAAATAATGGCAGCATCATTAAACAGCTACATTAAGTTTACCGGTTGAACAAGAACCATGGGATGCAGCAGGTCACTTCAATTAAGCATTGAACTGAAGCAAGGGAAGAGAATGATATTTCTGATGTCTAATGCTTCTGATGGCCATGGAACTTTGGGAAATTGAAAATTTTGCAGAAGCAGGTTCTGCTAGTCTTTAAAGTCTATTCTTGATGTTTCCTGGAACACAAACTAAATTTCAAGAGCTAAACAAATATAATTACATCCCAGCTATTAGTAAGGTAATTTTCACCTGTTGTAACTGAAGATTTCTGGAACTGTCATGATTATTGTGTCTGGATTTATTCTCAAGGGCTGAGGATGGAGAAAGACTCCTATTAATAAGGAGTCAACTTTTATAAGCTAACAAAATAAAAGTAAAATGCAGAATAAATTGCTAAGTATATTTATAGTGTTAATATATTTAGAAATTACAATCTTTAATTTCATTAAATTTCATTTTATTTTTTAGTATTATTAATTTATTTTAAACGCAGGTGGGCACTGCGGCTCACTAGGCTAATCCTCTGCCTTGCGGCGCCGGCACACCGGGTTCTAGTCCCGGTCGGGGCACCGGATTCTGTCCCGGTTGCCCCTCTTCCAGGCCAGCTCTCTGCTGTGGCCAGGGAGTGCAGTGGAGGATGGCCCAAGTGCTTGGGCCCTGCACCCCATGGGAGACCAGGAGAAGCACCTGGCTCCTGCCTTGGGATCAGCGTGGTGCACTGGCCGCGGCGGCCATTGGAGGGTGAACCAACGGCAAAGGAAGACCTTTCTCTCTGTCTCTGTCTCTCACTGTCTACTCTGCCTGTCAAAAAATAAAATAAAAAAAATAAAAAAAAATATTTTAAATGCAGAGTTACAGAGACCAGGTGTAGAAAGAGAAAGATAGAGAGAGGGAGATCTTCCATTCCTGGCTCACTTCCCAAATGGCTGCAGTGGCCAGGCATCCATCTGCATCTCCCACATGGGTAGCAGAGGCCCAAGTACATTGGCTATCTTCAGCTGCTTCCCCAAATGTATTAGCAGCGAGCTGGATTGGAAGTGGAACAGCTGGGACTTGAATAGGCCTTCAGATGGCATTATGATGTCACAGGTAGCAGCTTTACCTGGGCCACAACACCAGAGCCCAAGAATTTTCAAATAACTAATATTCCATATGGTAGGAAGCAAAAATGTGTATATTAATGTAAATGTATATAAAATATTTTAAAAATCTTACTCTAAACTATTAATTTTGACATTTTAATAATCTCTTTATTGTCAAGGGACCATTGCAGATAAATTAAGTTTCAGGCTATTCCCCCATAATGGACATGCATTGTTGCATTTTGCTTTATGGTCTTTTGATGTAGATTTTAATTTAACATAGACTGAAGAGAGATTCTGCAGTATGGGATTGCCATCCTTGGCAATATTCAGGAAACTATTTTTCAACATAAGAATAATTTTATGGGCCAGTGTTGTGGCACAGCAGGTAAAGCTCCCGCCTAGGGTGTCAGCATACCAAATAGGCACCAGTTTGTGTTCTAGATGCTTCACTTCTGAACCAGCTCCCTGCTAATGGCCTGGGAAAAGCAGCAGCAGATGACCCAAGTACTTGGGCCCCTCTACCCCCCTCTCCCTCTGTTTCTCCCTCTCTCTATGTAGTTCTTGCAAATAAATAAATCTTTAAACAAATTTTCTGAGCAGTTGAGTGTTTTCTTTATTGCATTTAAAAATATTAATTTATTTGAAGACACAGTTACAAAGCGGGGGGTGGTGAGGAGAGAGGGAGAGAGAGAGAGAGAGAATCTTCTATCTGTTGTTTCAGTCCTCAAATGGACATAATGGCTAGGAATGGGCCAGGCCAAAGCCTGGAGCCTGGATCTCCATCCAGACCTCCCACCTGGGTGGCAGGGGCCCAAGTACTTGGGCCATCTTCTAACTCCTTTCCAGTCACATTAGCAGGGAGCTGGATTGGACATGGAGCATCTGGGACTCAAACCAGAATTCTGATATGGGATGCTTGGGATGCAAAAGGCAGCTTTTCTGCTGTACCATAAGTCTGGCACTTTGTTTTGTATATTCTTAAATATTGTGAGTCCTTGTGACAATATCAAGTCTACATCTGAAGCTGCTGGCACCAAATTGGTATCAGATACTTTTTTTCTGAGAACATTCTTCGAACAAATAAGAATGTTGTCAAAGTTTTATGCATCTTGTTTAAAAAATTAAGTTTGCTCTCCCATAGAGTTAATTTTCTTTTCTATTGAGGTGACAGTAAATTGTCCATCTTCCATGAACTACCATGTTGGACACCCTGCTTTAATTAGTTATGAAAACTCACTTCTGTTAGTGACTGTTCTTCTTCAGGCATTTATCTTGTAGAGAAGGTGATTGGGACTAGGAGTCAAGATGGAGGATGCTGGGTTTTTCTCTATATCAGCTTTGATAGAACATAGAGAACACAGGAATTTAAACAATCTTGCTTCTGAATTGAAATGCCAAGTAGAAAATGCACTGAATGCAGAGTGCGGAAATTAGGATTCTACCTTTGGGTGTGCAGCTAATTACTTGGGAGATGATAATTCATTTAACTCAAAATTGACCATAAAATAAGGATTTGATGACCAGAAACAATGAAAAAAAGTCTGAGCAGTTTTGATGAAAGAAAACAAAATAAATAGCATAACTGGCACAAATTTATTTAGGGTGTGTGATTTAAATAAATCAAGATTTTCAACAACAGACACATCCACCACACATACACACAAGGTAAGGAGGAAGTCAGTAAACAAAACCATTCAAAATGAAGCAGAACCTGGGGTAGTGTGAAGTTCACATTGCTCCATTTGCTTTGATCACATCTTTGTTATCACCCAGTAGTGTAAAGAGTGTAATTTTCACAACAATTTGAACAATTGCATTAAAACAACTTCATTTTTTGTAAAGGGGATTTCTTCTAAAATCACTACAGCAATAACAAAGGGAAGAAACCAGAGACTACAATTGCCTGGATAAACTTTACTGTAACGGTACACTATGCAACAGTTCTTTTCATGGCTGTTAGATTAAATCACTGCATGGAAAGGAAATAGGAATTCAGGAATCTGGGTCTCTGCTGTTTTCCCTGAACCTAAACAAATGAAAAAAATATCTGAAGCTTCAGGATAGAATAAAGCTGCCTCACAGGGGTATATTCTATCACCTTTCCTCGCTGTCAATTTCCTTTGCTCTACTTTAGTGATTCTGAAGGAGGAGTTTTGTTTTAAAATGCAAACAGGTTTGGGGAAATCTGTGTAAGAAGTACATTCAAAATGTTGGGTCAGTGCTGTGGTGTCACAGGTTATGTCTCTGCTGAAGCACCTGCATCTCATAGGGGCATTGGTGTGAGTCCCAGCTGCTCCACTTCAGATCCAGCCCTCTGCTAACAGTCTGGGAAAGCAGTGGAAGATGGCCCAAGACCTGGAAGGAGTTCCAGGCTCCTGGCTTCAGATCAGCCCAGCTTTGGCTGTTGCAGCCATTTGGGGAGTGAATCAGTAGATGGAAGACTTCTCTTTCCGTCTTTCCCTCTCTCTCTGTAACTCTGCCTCTTCTATTCATTATAGACATCCAACTATAAAATATGTAAATGATTTCTCTATTTATAGTACTCAGTAGGTACTATAAATAGTAGGTTGTATAAAATGGAAACAACACTGGTACTTTGGAAAATAACTCTTTTCTCCAGCTAAATTTAAATAGAACTCTCATACTTGCACTTTGTATTTACTAGAATTCAATAAAGTTCTCTGTTCACCAAGAGTTATTCATTCATTTCTCTGGAAGGAAATAGAATAAGGGAACAGAATTCTTTCTTTATTGGAAACCTAAAACTGGTTGGTGATATCTGTGATTTTAGGAAAAAAAGCAGAACAAGAGGGCATGAGAGGAAATATAGTAATAAACTTTTGTGGTAATTCAGATTTCTGCAGGTAGAACAATTTAAGGACCTGAAATCACAATTTTCCAATATAAACCCATGCATAATGATATAACTATGGGTATCATTTACAAATGACAGTTTATCACCCGAAACAGGTTTATACTACTGAATTGACAGCTGGCCATCAACCAAAGACTTAAAAAGAGTATCTGCTTCATGCTCTGTGGGGAGCAACTCGGACTATACTGTTACTGGAATTAAGACTTATTCTATGCATCTGCTCTCCCACAATGTGGCGCTGGGAGAGGAGCGTACAGCTTCTACCCAGCTGCCTCTCACCAATTTGACAAGCTGCAAGAGCCGCTCCTGATTGGAGGAGAGCGCCGCGCTCGGCATGTGGGTAGCAGAGCACGGATTGGTGGAGAGGACTATATAGGAGGAGAGAGACGGCATGGTGGTGTGGGTGGGTTGGAGAGTGCGTTGGAGAGTTCGCGGGGAAGTTCGTTACTTCGTTCTTTCTCATTTCTCTTTACTCATTCTTGCTTTGGGAGTTTGCTGTTTACTTATTCTTACTTTACTATAGAAAGGACTTGTAAAAAAGGGAACAACAAGCGTCCGGTCCGGTGCAGCTCCTCCGCGTGCGGAGGAGCAGCAAATGGTGCCGTGACTCGGATAGGAAGCCTAGGCAGGGTTTAGTGTCGTTCCCCCACGAAGACGGGGAGCGACATAATGGTGCCGTGACTCGGATATGAAGCCTAGGCAGGGTTTAGTGTCGTTCCTCCACGAAGAGGGGGAGCGACATAATGGTGCTGTGACTCGGATAGGAAGCCTAGGCAGGGTTTAGTGTCGTTCCCACACGAAGACGGGGAGCGACAATGCTCCTTTTACATTTTGACTCAATTCACTCAGTCTTACTGAGCTGTATTTCCATGACCCAAAAATGAAAGTTGTGTTCCTACTAATGGTATTAGGGTTTATCAGCTTGACTCTACTTCAAATGTGAGAAGAATCAACAGGGACCAGGAGTTCGACCTGGTAGGAGATTGTTTTCAATTTTTTAAAAGATTTTATCTCTGGGGCTGGTGTCCTGGCACACTAGGTTAATCTTCTGCCTGTGGCGCCGGCATTCTATATGGGCGTCGGTTCTAGCCCTGGTTGCTACTCTTCCAATCCAGCTCTCTGCTGTGGCCTGGGAAAGCAATGGAGGATGGCCCAAGTGCTTGGGCCCCTGCAACCGTAGGGGATACCTGGAAGAAACACCTGGCTCCTGGCTTCGGATCGACACAGCTCTGGCCATAGCGGCCACTTGTGGAGTGAACCAGCAGAAGGAAGACCTTTCTCTCTGTCTCTCCCTCTCACACTGTCTGTAACTCTGCCTGAGTTACAGAGAGTTACAGGCAGAGTTACAGAGAGAGAGAAAGAGAGGGAGAGACATCTTCCGTCTTCTGGTTCACTCCCCAAATGGCCACAATGGCTAGGGTTGGGCCAGGTCAAAGCCAGAAGACAGGAGCTTCTTCTGTGTCTCCCAGGTGACTGTAGAGGTCCAGGGTCTTGAATCATCTTCTGTTAGCTCCCCAGGTACTTTATCAGGGAGCTGAATTGGAAAGGAGCAGCTGGGATTCGAACTGGGCCCATCTGGGATGACAGCATGGCAGACAGTAGATTAACCTGCTGTGCCACAGCACCAGCCTCTATTTTTTTTTTTTAATTGCCACATTGGTAAGGAACTAGGAGACCAACAAATAAGAAAGAGAGGAACTAAGGAAGTATGGAAATAACATGGTCATGTGAACTGGATCTCCTCCAACCACAGGCTACTTCACTTCTGTCCAGGTCATCAAAACAACATTCATTAATATCACCAACCTCACATCACTGGGACAAAGGGGCAGAAAAAAAATCTCTTTCTTGACTATTTGTTCACTAAAATATAACACAGGGTCAACTTTAACTATGGTCTTCTCAGGGTAAAGAGTTAGACTAATTATTTTCTCCATTATCTCTCATTTCACTTTTTTGCCTTTCTACGTAAGTGATGACCAAGAAGTAGGTTTTATAACACAGGTGTACTTGTAACTGGTATTATTTAAGACATAAATGCATTTTCTTCAGTTCCTTCAAGGTGTATTCTATGTTTGGTACATAGTTTGAAAAGAAGCATAAGTTCACTTCATTGAGAAAAGGAAGAAAAACATGTTCCTATTACAAATTCAATCCCTTCCTAGCCACAATTTCCCCATGTCCCAATCTTCTTTCTTTGAAAAAGTTTTATAATTTCTAACATATTCATGTTTGAGTTGAATATACATTGCTTACAGGCATCTATTGCAATTTTTTGTATGCCAGTATCCCAAATACCTTCCCTCCCACAGAATTTCCTTAGGATATCTAGAGGTATTATATGTAAACAAATGAACAATTAAAAATGGGTTCCCTTACTGGGAGTAGGCACTGGGTCTAGCAGTTAAGATATCACTTGTTATTACTGTGTCTCAAATCAAAGTGTCTGATTACACGTTTGTCTCTGCATCTGATTTAGTTTTCTGTGAATGTGTATCCTGGGAGCCAGCAGTGCTGGTTCAAGTACTTGGGTCCACGGGCCCCATGTGTGAGAACACAACTGGGTTCCCAGGTGCCACTTTGGACTGGCCTATCCTTAGTGGTTTCTAGCATTTGGGATGTGAACCAGCAGATGGAAGATATCTTTCTGTATCTCTCTCTCTCTGTCTCTATGCCTTTCAGATAAATTGAAATTAAACAAATAAAAATTTCTTCAACATGATTATTTAAATGGCTTTTAATTTTTATAAAAATATTATAATTAAAACATCACTAGATGGTAATAATGCTGACCCATGTAACTGCTTAAGAAATCTATAGAAAGAGATACAATTTATAATAACCGTGGAAGTAATAGAGAGCTTGGGTCCACACTGGATCCTTTTTCCAGCTTTTTGAACCACAAAATGAAATGATTGGGCCATGTTCATGCTTCCCACATTCGCCTGATCTTAATAATGTGAGAGTAGAGGTTAAAAATGGGATGGGGTTTGTTAAAAAATTCAAAATCTTAAGCCCCCCAAAACATTGAATTTCTGAGGTGGTAGGAAATAGAGAGGGAGAGAGAAAAATAAGAGTGAGACATATGAGAGATATGTTCCAGAAAATTCCATCAATTAAAAGAACTGAAATCCTGGGGATTCCCTTTGAATTTTAAATTTCTGTCAGAATTAACTAATCTTTAAATGAACTCTTTAGAAATACTTGAGTTTTAGGGGGTTTATTATCTAACTGTATTTTCCACTATAAATGAAATCTTCAAAATATAGAGAAATAGAGGTAGAATGGAAAATATGTTATCTACACACTCACCACCAAGATAATCAATGAGACATTTTTATTCATTTTACTTATTTTGAATTTCCTTCTAAGTAATATTCTATGGTTGAATTTACTTCCTAATGCAAGGAATAGCTCACCACCACTTAACATTACAAAATCTTGGGCTTCTTGGGTATGTGAAAATACAGTGACTACTCCAGTATAGTGATATCTGATAAAAATCCTCTTTTTAAATCTCATGCTATGAAACAAAAATAATTTATTTCTTCCACTCACTCTCATCAGACAATACGCCTTGAAATAGGTGTTTGTCTGAGACACTAGGCTATGAGGGCAACTGAGCCCATGAACGCCTTTCTGTGCTTCCTTTCTGACCTGGGATCCGTTTTTTATTTCCAGGATCACACTATCTGGTAAGGTGGGAGGTGAGTGCTGGACCATCTTGGCAAAAGATATACACATTCTTCTTGTGTCTCTGTTGCTGTAGCAACCAGGCTATTGCTATGGACTCCCAGCTAAATTATTTTTACCTGTCTCTTCTGACCACTCATGTTTTAGTTCCTTTACTTCAAGCATCTATTTTCAACCTGATTTATTTTGCTGAAAAGCTTTTAAAGGAAGATTTTTTTCCTTTCTTTAAAAATGTGGAATGAACACACAAAAATCAAACAGGTGCTTTTAAGATGCAAACATACAGGGGCCGGTGCTGTGGTGCAGTGGGTTAAGGCCCTGGCCTGAAGCACTGGCATCCCATGTGGGTGCCAGTTATAGTCCCGGCTGCTCCTCTTCCAATCCAGCTCTCTGCTATGGCCTGGGAAGGCAGTGGAGGATGGCCTACGTCCTTAGGCCAATGCACTCACATGGGAGACCTGGAGGAAGCTCCTGGTTCCTGGCTCCTGGCTTCAGATTGGCGCAGTTCCAGCCATTGCGGCTATCTGGGGAGTGAAGCAGTGGATGGAAGACCTCTCTCTCTCTGTCTCTCCCTCTCTCTGTAACTCTATCTTTCAAATAAGTAAAATAAATCTTAAAAAAGATGCAATCATACATAAATGCTTTACCTATAAGTTATGACTTTTATCAGCAGCTACCAGTGTTTCATAAGGATATATTATTTATCATCTAGAATATGGATGTGTGATTCTTGAACTAATTAAGATGTTTTGAATGAAATGAAGTTTTAAAATTTAGAAAATATGTCTGCGAGTGACTGTAAGTATTAATATGCACACAGCATTTAGTCAAAGTAAAAAATAACTAGTTTCTTTCTAAAAATTCTACACTTTTTTGAAATATTGAAAACTTTTATTGTATATTTAATATTTATAGCATTCATTTTGCTTGCACTAATCACTTACTACTCACATACATAGTGTCACTTTTTATCTCTTCCTCTTCACTGACTAGATTATAAAGCATTATGTTATTGACCAGAGAAGACTAGAAAACATAGTCTAGGTTCCTAAAGCTCAAAGCTTTTTATTTAAAGATGATTGATAGCAATAACCTTGATTTTCATATTCTTGTATCAGTGATAATACACATAGCATTTAGCATGTCCTCACAAATACTGAATCCAAGATTACTCTGATGATTGGGCTTTCTGCATCTCATAGCACTCAAGTATATTGCTTGTTATTTCAATCTGCCTTTATACACATAATTTATAGATTAAACCAAGAATACAGAGGAAAAAAAAGGAATGGAATTTTTGTTTTGCTGAACCAAGTTTGATGATGTTCTATAAATGATAGCAAGAGAATGGATGCAGAAATAATGTCATATTGAATTAAAATATTCAGAATCAGTTTTGTAATCCTGAATTACATTTCACTTTAATATGGAATTTTATGATTATCACTATTTCTTGCAGATACTCTGTATAGTTTTATTGAGGTTTGCATGGTAGTTAAATTATTTTAGATTTGAAATAAAGTTTAGGAAAACACAAATCATATTGTAGAAACATTGTGAATTTTATTTCTATAATTTTGAATGAAGAATCAATGAATCTTTATAAAAATAGGTTTTGAAAATTAGGTAAGTGTAATTTTTAACCTGAGATATTATTATTGGAAAGCATCACCATATAAGAAAACCGCTTTGAATTTATAGCTGTGTCTATAAGACTTTTTCAGTTTCTGTCATTGAAAATGTTGAGGCCTAAATTTATCAGATTTGTAGAAATTACAGAACGTGAAAAAATATTTTATATTGTTAAGGCTGAGAGGATAAATAATTTTTAAAATAAGCAATAAGATGAAATAGATGTTCTATATTGACCTGAATTTCTATTCCTAAAGAGATACTGAATTATAGTTACATGTTTTCCATCAGGACTAAGTATAAATTGAGAGGTATTAGATCACAAGGAGTACAGAATGAATATATTTAAAATAGATAAAGATCAATAGAAAGTAAAAAGCTATAATCATTGAGCTCTTCTTTATGTCAGTAATATCAATGTAATTTTACTTTTCCTGCAACTGTGTGACAAACGAACGAAAACAAAAACAAAACAAATGTCATTATGTTAATGTAAAATTAACATAAGGTAGATGAGATGTAAATTTCAACAAGGGGTAATTCTGATTTAAGCTTCCTGTCATGAATGGTTCCAGTGGTCTTTGTGATGAGTGTGAGCCGCTTTGGAGAAAATCTGCCATACTCTCCTCCCTATTTCTTTGGCTTTCCTTCTCTGATTAGCTGTTACGGAACATTCAAATTATGACTTTTGACCCTAAGCCAATTACTACAGGCACGTCCACTGTCATGATAACTTCTGAGAAGATTTAGGAGACAGAGAAATAAAATGGCTTCGTTAAGGGGACAGATGAAGAACTAATAACTTCACTTTCAGAGTCAGATGGCCTTGGTTTGAAGTCTGTTCCACCATTTACTACGTCTCCTAGACAAGTTACTTCATCTCTCCAAACTTAACTTTTCTATGAGATGCAGATGGTAATAATAGTACCAACTGTCATGTAGATTAAAATTGATAATCCACCAAGCCACTTATCACAGAGCCTGGTACATAATAAATGTTCGATCAATGTCAGCTATTATTAAATTTACCATGATTATGTCTTCATGTCAATGATGTATTTTCATGAAACACTGGGACCGATTTTGACTTTAAAAATCTACATAGATTTACAGATTATATGACTTTTGAAACATACAGACTTTTCTTTCTATAACCTAAGTCATTTTGTGCTTACAGTTTAAACTAATTCTCTTATTCTTAATAAAGCTATGTGAAGATTACACTGTGTACTAACAGTAAGTCACTTTTTCTCTTCTGTTTGCTAGATGAAAATATACTGCTTCATTTAGTTCCCTTCATGCATCTTATTTTTGATTATGTGGATTTCCACTGAATTCACAAGTACTCTTCTTAAGTAATAGAGGCCAATTTGTGAAACTGTTTGGCCATAATTTAACCAATACTGGGTTTAAAGGGAATGGAAACTAAATTTACTCACATGATAGAATCTTGTACCGTTTAATAAAAAATAGCTGTAAATGCTATTATTTATTGCTATATAGTCATTCTCCAGGTAATTTATTATGTATTATACATAGGAATAGAAACTAATTTCTATACTTTTGTATTACTAGAATCTATCCAGTACATATTCTGTGAGTGTGAATGTGTGTGTGTGTATGTGTGTGTATGACTGATGCCATTGATATGAATTCCTATCTTCACTTTTGCAATGGCCACCATTGTTTGGTTATATTTCCTTAGAAATTCCCCTTCCCTCCTCATTTTTCTGATGTCAGTCAAATGGCTTTACCTTGCAGCATGGGAATGGTCCCAGGACCAGAGTTAGCCAGTCCGAGTCTGTTTTGGATGGGAATGATTTGGATGCTGAAGGAGGTAAAGCCCTATTCACCAGATCATTAGCTGTGAGCATCCTGAGACAGGAGAACCTGAGGAATTTGATGCAATTACTTGGAGTGTGAAGTCAGCCAGGAGGAAAGCATGGCCAAGAGCAGAGGCAATGCAGTCAGTTGTACAATGAATGCAGCCTGCCTCTCCACGTTTCAGTTGCTTCCCTTTTGACTGATGCCTATCATTTCATTGCTTCCTACTTGGCAGAAGGGAAATGCAAAGTTCTTTGGCTCCTCTTCTACAAGGGCACTCATCCCATTCCTGACCTAACAACCCTTCACAGGTCTCATCTCCCTGGGGATTAGGTTTCAATGTATGTCTTTTGGGGGGACATGTGGTCTACCGTAAAAATTTATAACCTTTCTTAAAATGTTAACATAAATATCCTAATATTACGGGGCTAAATATAAAACGCACAGTGATTTCTTTAAAGGTAAGCATCAGGCATTAAGAGAATGTCAAGCTTCTGATGGAAGCTGATGCATTTTCCTGAGAGCACTAAGGCATTTATGTGAAAAAAAAAAATGGGATAGAATCATCTAGAGGGGAAAGTTACCAGCCTAGCCTCACAATGGCCCAGGAAACCACTGTTATAAGATTTGTGAACCTGTGCCTCTATATCTCTGTTCTTCCTGCTTTTTCTATGTGAAATCCACATCCCTTTCCTTGGAAATTCCATCATTCATTCAGCAAATATTTGATGAACTCTCCTTTGCCAAATGTTTTATGAAGCCCTGGGGGTGTAAGAATAAAATGATGAAAAGAGAAGATGAGGAGAGTTTGGGAGCTTGTGAAGTCACACAAGAACATAAAAAGCATAATAAAGGTTGATATTGCTTACTATGTACTTAGCACTGTGGTGAGCACTTTCCAACCATTATTCTACTTGATTTTTATATCAAGATGGCAAAATATGACTTTTGCTAGCCCTAAAACCTGCTTCAATGTCACAAAATAAATGCCACCTATCTCCATGGCACACAATAAATAAAGCCAGACTTATAACATATTCCCTGTGACTCTGATTTACACCCTTAAACACTAATTACTACACCCTACTCTAGGTAACCTTCTAGGTCCAGGTTATATGTACTATACTATATATTTTTCTTCTCTGAAAATGCTGCTTTTAATGCATACTTTCCCTTAGCATGTGGTCTTCTATTCTTCATTAAGATGTATTTCATTATGACTGTTTACACATGTGTTTCCTGTCGCATGGGGCCAAGAAAGCTCCCAGAGCAAAGGCATCTCTGATGCGTGCGTGTATCACTCTTTCTTGACACGAGGATGTGCTGAATGCTGTGGGTTAGGGTGCTTCTGTGGGGGACTATGAAAGCTTTAGCACATCACACCTTGCTGTCTATAGGTCTTACGTTGTGTTTTGTTCTGAAAATTTGTAATTAATTTGTCAATTATGGAAATTAAGAGCTTATTTTAAATTCTAGATTTCAAGTTCTTTTATTAGCAGATTTGGAAACATCATTGGTTAAATATTCCTGCCTGACCACAAGTGGCTAGTGCTGAGTGGCAGCGTGTCCTCTGCAGTTCACTGCAGTCTCTTTGATTCCTGCTGCTCTCTGCCATCTGCTTTATTCACCTATGCTACTTGCAGGCTCTGATCCTAATAATTCCCATCTTTCTTCTCAAGAATCTTAATTTCTATGCATACATATAATTGTTACTTTTCGTAAACAATAGATTTTAAAAGGAAAAAACACTTGCAAGTAAAATTTAATGGTATCAGAATGATGACAATACAAAATGCATTACAGTAGACTGCTAATTTACTACTATTATACCTATTATACTAAATATGTATTTTACTAAATTTAAGAAAAATGAGATACTTAGAGAAGAATGCCTCATTACTGCATAAATATTAAATGTTAAATATCAGAAATAGCATATATAATTTCTCACCTCAAATAAATATAGACTGCTTACATTTATTTATAAATAGTCCAATGGTCTTTTAGTGGCTATTTCTGTTCACACATAAGAATTTATTTACAAACAGCAGTACCGTGCTGTTGGTAATATTTACATTTACAGAAAAATTTTGTTAATTCAAAATCTTCAAAATGTGGCTTAGAGATTGGTGTCATTTTCCTTTATCTAGTGAATAGTTTATGCAAAGATTTGCTAAGCAAATACAATAAGTAAATTATTTGTAAAGAACTGCTTACTTGATAAATTTTAGTCACCAATTCTAAACAATGTATGTGCATCATAAGCAAAATCTAGGTACTGCTTGGCTTAGTATTTTGTTATAATAAGTATAGATCATCTTTATTTATTCTTTGAAGCAGGACTCCTCTTAGACAGTATCTTTTTACCCTAGTTCAAGTTCCCAAAATCTTGAAATTAGTAAAATATCATCCCTGAAAAATGTATTGTTTCACTCTGACTTTTCATCATCTCAGACAGCTCTTCTTCCCAAGGCAACTTAGATCTCACTTTGTCGAGTAGAATAAGCACAAAAAAGGAGGCCACAGCCAAGACTAAATCCCAATTAGTCCTCAAGGCTTCAATAGACCCATCCATTATCTTTAAAAAAATCATGCTTTAATAATGCAAGAGTTGGTAGCAAAACAATAAATATCCAAACATGATGAATAGCAGGTTAACCACCTCTACAACAGCAGGAACAATATAATATTTGCACGTTTTTGCTTTACCTTGTAATAGATAGAATCATAGTATGTATCTTTATATATCTGTTACATTAGGAGTCATCCAAAGTCTCAAGATATGAATCAAGATAAATAGGAGTACAGACAAATGGCCTACCTCTATTGTTAGTCATTCATAAGAAAAGGAATATGTTTTATAGTATAGAAAGAACTTAAGAGACCATTGAAACTGATAGTAAAACCATGTCCTACCTGGGTAACTTTCTCTGTCACATTGTGTGTCCGATCTTTAACCTTGGGTGCAATAATGGTTTTATCTGAAGAAGGAGGTGATGTATTCTTTTTTTCAGTTTTGACATCTGAAAAATTCAGAGTGAGCTGTGGAATCTTGTTAATGGTGCTGTATTTGTTGAGGTTTGAATCCGATGTGGAACCCAGGAGGCTTGACTTGATATGATTAAAAGGCCCTAAAAAATTGGAAAATATGTTTAAGAATAATATCAAAAGAAATGGAAGAATGAGATGGTCTTAAATGTTCTACTGTGATGATCCATGACGAAGGCGACTCTCCTTCAGGTATGATTAAATGTAGACAGCTGATACCTGAATTACAGAGTTTAGCATCATCTTCTGCCTTATGAGGCAGCTTGTGAATGCCCAAAGATAAGATTGGGCCTTGGCTATGCACCCAGAGAGAAAATGGCAGCCTAGGCTATAAACTGACTACTTTTATTAAAGTCTGAAATAAAAGAAGCACTCCACTCCCTGTTATTGCTGAAATTCTACCTTCAAGGTTTCTCATCATTTTTGTTTTATAATCTGGGGATTATCCAAGTAAGCACTTGCCTAGGGGGGCATTGTTGTGGCGAAGCAGATTAAGGCACCACCTGCAAAGCCCACATCTCATGTGGACTCTGGTGCGTGTCCTGGCTGCTCCTCTTCCAATCCAACTCCCTGCTAATGGCCTTGGAAAAGCAGCAAAAGATGACCCACATGCTTGGATTCCTGCCATTCACATGGGAGACTTGGAAGCAGCTTCTGGTCCCTGGCTTTGTCCTGGCCCAGCCCTAGTTGTTGTGGCCATCTGGGGAATGAACCAGTCAATGGTTGGAAGATCTCTCTACCCCAACCCCCCATCTCTAACTCTGATTTTCAAATTCATTAATCTTTTTTTAAAAAGACTTTTCTATGATTAAAATCACATGGATCATGAAATTTCTGAATGAATTGCTTGCCTTTTTCCAATTTGTGCCACATCCCTCTCTGTGTCACTAAGAATAAACCTGCCTGCGGGGTTCATCTAATGCTTCCACTATCTGTGTAAGGTTTCTAAAGCAGTTAAAATACAGATGAGGGAATTATGATAAGGATAAGAAAGGTAAAAGGCTATTTGTGTATGTTTTACTGTGTACTCTATTAAAACTTCTGTGATCTTATATGGGATGTTTGAAACTTTCCTTTCTTTTTTCCTTCATTTGTATTTAAGATTGATCACTTTTTGAGAGACAAAAACAAAACAAAACAAAAAACACTATAAAAACCACACAAGAAGAATGCTCTGGCAAACAAAGCTTACAGGAGAAGTGGCCATAGCTAGGCTATAGAACATGTTTGTTAGTATAGGTCACTTCTCACATTTCTTTCCTACATGGATAATTTGGCAAGATACTAAGACCTGTGGTTCCTGAATTGTGGATGAGGAGGCAAACCAGCACATATTTTTGAAACTAATTTTTGTTTATTGCCTAAAGAGTGTCAGGAAATACTACAACGAGTTTTATGTGCAGTGAGCAATATTACTTATAACATTATTTAGCTCTTAAAGATGAACAAAGAAAGAACCCGATAGTGTTGCACAGCCTTTCTTTTTTGTGCCGGAGAGAATGATTCTAATACACAAACTGGGGTGAGCATTGAGCCTAGTAATTAAGGCAGCCACATCCCATAACATGGTGCTTGGGTTCAGTTCTCGACTCCGGCTTCTGATTCCAGCTTGCTGCAAATGCACAACCTTGGAGGCAGCGCGTCAGGGCTCAGGTAGTTGGGTCTCTGCTAACCACATGAGAGAGCTGAATTGAATTGCTTGTCCCGGCCCATTGCTGGTTGTGACAGTCTTTTGGGGGAATGAATCTGTGGCTGGGAGCTCTGTCTGTTTGTTACTCTGTCATTCTGCTTCTTGAATCAAAAAAAAAAAAAAAAAAAAAAAACAACAAAAAACAAAAAAACAAAACAAAACAAAACAAAAACAGAAAATTGCAAGCTGTGTGAATAAACATGCTTGTTAGAATATTTTGCTTTGGACTGCTATTTCTCCCTTTCATTTAATGGACTTCATACATTTTGGAGACCAAAATATACTTTAATCATCAAGCAAGGTATAAACACTTTAACATTAATAGGACAAATTGTATATTTTGGACTTCAACAATCATCTCAGGTCTATAAATATAATGCTAAGAAAACAGTCTTAATCATTTTGTTCAGTTACTGGAGGGAAAAGTTTATGTTTCTTCATTATAAAACTTTGGAGTAGCTTTAATAAAGTATTGGTTCATTTAACAAATAGTGTGCTTCTTGAGCTGCATTTATGCTCATTTCCTGTATGATACCCTTGATGACAAACAAGCCCTTCTCAGGGAAGATTATCACTGGGATCACCAAGTATAGACTGACTCCTGTGTTGTCATTCACACAGATTCTCACTCTTTTCTATTTATTCAACAAGGATAGAAAAAAGAGTGAAAAGTGACATCAATTCATTTAATCTTAAGGCAAGTCTCTCACAGAAACCTCATTCATCAGATCGTTATAGAAATCCCTTCCCACTATTAATTTACTATTTCAACATAGCCTAATATTTCTGTTTTTAGAGTATGCCATGACTGTATTCCAGGTCTATGCCTTAATATTTGTAATTTATAAAATATGATAGGGCTTCAATCTCCTTAGATACTATCTTTTCCTCAATTCTAATGTTAGTTTTTTTTCATTCCTTTGGTAATTCAATTATATACAGGGACACTGGCAGAAGATTATAAGTGACACAGCTTAATTATGCAGTTCAACATTTTTAAAACCCTGAAGTTCATCTTCAGTTCTCTTTTTATATCATCCTTCTCTATACTGGATTATGGCTGTAGAATGTGTATACAGATGTTTAAAAATTTGCTTATTGTAGGAGATTTGGATGGAGTTTCTGGCCCAGACTTTACTGTTGTGGCCATTTGGAGTATGAACCAGTGAATGGAAGATTCTCTATCTCTCTCACTCTCTCTTTCTCTCTCTCTTTCTCTCTCTCTCTCAGTCACTCTGCAAGTCAAGTACATGAATAAATAAATAAAAGCTTTAAAAATGGATTATTTATGATGCTAATAGGCAAAAAGAAACTGTTAATCTACTCTGCCCTTGTGACTAATAAGCACCACTGAATTGGCTACACCTATGAAAACATAATCTCAGCTATGGCAGTATTTCATCTTGGTGGACATTCATAGAAATGTTCTTGATTCCCAGAACGATGAGGGAGTTTGATGTCACAATTTTTTTTCTTTCCCTCTCTCTCTCTGCCTTTCAAATCAATCAATCAATCATTTTTTTTTTTTTTAGAGTAAAGGTCAGCTCATTTCTCCTCAGTTTTTCTTGGTACATTATTCATAATTTAATTTTGGTTATTTTCCACTAATTCAGGTACAATCAATCAATTAATTATTATTGACTCCAAAGGTGGCCTTTACTTTTTATCCATCCATAGACATGCTTTAACATGTTATCCAATGATTATATGGAATGTTTTCTCAAGTTCTTAATGATTTTAAAGCCAATTTTTTCATGTCTGATTATTACATTTTGTCTTTTAGTATAGTTATGTTTGAACACTAGCATATTGGAATACATTTCATTTTATTATGAACTACTTTCTTCTTATATCTCCTTTATGTAGCAGTTAGCAAATGAAGTGGTCTTTTAGAAATGTGTTAGATTATCTCTGCATTTCATTTCAGGATAGTAAAGTGAATAAAACAAAATATTTGCTGAAAGACAAGACACTAAGTCTGAAACAGTTCAGTAACTGGTTGGCAAAACATGACACTCATATTTTGCCTCAGTGTCTGCAGCTTCATTTAAGTCATTATTTTAACCTCTTTTACTAGTGGAAAAATCTTATGAACTGTTACTCTATACGGGTTTTCCTTAAGCTCTTAGTCTTAGAGAGTTAATCTAGATTTTTTTCCTTCAAATGGATATATTTAATGAACCCAACAAAAATAATGTACTACTTAAAATACTTTATACATAGATAAGGCATTTATAATTTTTTTCAACTTTTTTCTATAGATTTTAAAGCAGATATTTGTGTGCTGAAGTCTTTGGGGATTGCAAAATGAACAGTGTTGACTCAGATTCCTCTAAAACTTACCTAAATTCTAGTAAGACAGAATTTGATTACTTGTACTGTGATAGGTGTTAAAAACATCTTTATTTCACCAACTGCAAATCTAGGCAAAAGAAATATGAGGACTAGAGGGAATGAGAATCAAAGACTACAAACCAGAATACAGGGTTTCCTACCTCCTAGGTCTATATTCAGAGAGGCCTTGGTTGGGAACATAGAGGTGAAAGGCAGCCTCACTGAGAGTGATCATGAACAGATGGGATTTAGGATTCTAATAGAAGGAAGGAGAATAGCCTGAAAAACAAAGTAAATGAATTTAAGGAAAATGAATTGGCAGAAATAATAGATTCAAAAGAAAGGAAAGTAAATCTCAAAATACATAAGAGAACTGGTTGTTCTTTAGAAATTTGCAAGATGGATGGCCAGATTAATTTTTTTCAATATATTAGGAGAAGATGGAAGCCAAGTAACCAGGCAGTCCAAGAGCTAGATAAAGCTTTTTATATATTACCAGTGTTGGATTATATACAAGTAGGCTGGTTTCCAGCTACAAAGAAATACCATCTATTTCGAGATTAAGCTAAAGGGTAAAGCAACAACTTGGATAAAACCTTAGAATGAAGATGTTTAAAATTCATCTGATAAGATTATTAAAATTTATCATGAAGCATGAAATGCTCAGGAGAATAGATTCTCCTGTACATAGTGCTGGAAACATTCTGAGGACAGCTAATATATAAACATATTTAAAATCATTTTATTTTCTTAAAGGTCATTGTCTTGAGGGTCTAATAGAACAAAGAAAAATTAAGCCAGGGGGTCT
Organism: Oryctolagus cuniculus; assembly: GCF_964237555.1. NCBI lineage: Eukaryota > Metazoa > Chordata > Mammalia > Lagomorpha > Leporidae > Oryctolagus > Oryctolagus cuniculus. The sequence continues at coordinate 79,157,118 of NC_091434.1, read as the reverse complement.
TTGTGCCATGCTTTTTATTGCATTGAGTTTGTTTGGTTACAGTTTATTATTTATTTGTTTTAGACAACTTATTTTTAATTTACATTACAGTCAAGGGCTTAATGCTTTGCTAAAGTTTAATAAAATCCAAATTGCTCAAGTGTCCTGATATTAAAGAAAATGCAAATGTAAAGTTTAATAATTAAACTTTGTAAATGAACAGTTTTATCAGTAAACATAAGATAATCAATTTTATTCTTAGAAAGATATATTCGAAGTAATCATCAAACTATTTGTATTCAACATCTACATTGAGTCAGATAGGTTTCATGGTTAGAGGGAAAGTTAAAACTGTAACAAATCTTGACAGTAATTTTGTTTCTGACTCATGACTGATGGACTACAAAACAAGTTGGAAACTATCCATACCCTTGTGAGAGAGATAGAGATAGATAGAGATAGAGATAGAAAGAGAAATAGAGAGAGACAGAGAGAGGTGTAGAGGTAGAGACAGAGATAGAGAGAGATAGACATACAGTGAGAAATTATGCAGGCTTTCTTGAGATGGAAGCAATAAAGTGGTAAAATTGTATTATTGTATTACTCAATAGGGAAAACAGGATAAACTCTTACTGATGATTTCAAAAGCTGAATAGGCAGAGAAACAATTAAGTTTGAAGTGAATTCAGTTAATCAGTACTTCAGGTAAGTCTAGATACCAGTATCACACTTTAGAAAACTTTTTTTAAATTATACATATGAGTATGTACTTGTATATAGATAAAATATGCAATTTATTTGAAATAGACCTTTCCTATTCTTTGGCAATATGTTATATAAAGAAGAACTAATTCCGATTCCAATGGGAGAGAATCCTTCAAAACTCTTTCTATGAGGCCAGTATTGCCTTAATTCCTAAATCATTGAAGGATACATCAATAAAAAGGAACTATCGACAAATATACCTGATGAACATAGCCGCAAAAATCCTTAACAAAATACTAGCTAATTGAATCCAACAACACATCAGAAAGATCATTTTCCCAAAACCAACTGAGATTTATCCCTGGTATGCAAGAATGGTTCAACATTCTCAAATAAATCAATGTGATATATCACATAAACAAATTGAAGAATAAAAACCATATGCTCATCTCAATAGATACAGAGAAAGCATTTGATAAAATACAACATTGTTTCATGTTAAAAATCTTAAACAAATTGGGCATAGAAGGAACATAACTCAACACAATCAGGGCAATTTATGACAAATCCACAGTAGCATCATACCGAATGGGGAAACCTGGAAGCATTTTCACTAAGATCCTGAACCAGACAATGATGCCCATTGTCACCACTGCTATTCAACATAGTCCCGGAAGTTTTAGCCAAAGGTATTATGAAAGAAACCAAAGGGATACAAATGGAAAAGTAGGAAGTCAAATTACCACTGTTTGCAGATGATATGATTCTATACATAGGGAAACCACAAGACTCTACTCAGAGGCTATTAGAACTCATAAGAGAGCTCAGCAAAGTTACAGGATATAAAATCAACACACAAAAATCAATAGCATTTGTATACGCAAACAACATCATAGTTGAGAAAGAACTTGTAAAATCAATCTCATTCATAATAGCTATAAAAATTTAATTCTTTGGGATAAACTTAATCAAATACAGGAAACATCTCTACAATGCAAATTAGAAAACATTAAGGAAAGAGTAGAAAATGCCATAGAAAATTAAAAACATCTCCCATGGTCATGGATTGGAAAAATTAATATCACCCAAATGTCCATACTATCCAAACAACTTACAGACTCATTGTGATTCCAATCAAAATACCAAACACATTCTCCTAAGATCTAGAAAAAAAGACCCTAAAATTAATATGGAATCACAAGATATCGTGATTAGTTAAAGCAATCTTAAACAATAAACATAAAGCTGGAAGAATCACAATACCATACTTCAAGACATATCACAGGGCAGTTATAATCTAAACAGCCTAGTACTGACACAAGAATAGAAATATGAATCAATGGAACCCCCAAAATACTTTTATTTTTGCTTATTTTACTTAGCATACTTATGTTGTACTTAATGTACTTATTGTTTTACTTAATGTACTTTCCTGTACCTAACTGGTATGCTAGTTATTCTGTTAAATATTAAAGTAATCAGACACTTAAAATTAGTAGCTTGCAATATTGCTGCAAAATGTTTTGTCAAACTTTGGTTTCTATCTTTGTCATACAAATAGCTAAGAATAATAATATATTACTATAGTTTCAATGATCTGTGATTAATTTTAAAATTTACTTTATATGAATGAAATTGATATATTTTAATTTGATTATAATTTATAGCCCTTGCCTGCACTGCTTCTGAACAATAAGGTCTTTTAGCTTTTTATTTGTTGAATTCTTCATTTAGTGGAGCATTAAATTTGTGACTATAACCTTAATCAAAAATGTTCTCTCAAGAACTGAAAAAATGAAAGAAGAAAGATAGATAGATGAGGGAAGAAAGGAGGAAGAGGAAGGGAGGAAGGAAATTACCAGTGCATTCTTAGAATTGTATCTATGAGCTACATTAAATCTGCTCTCTTTATATTAAAAATAGTGGAAAGTAAATAATAAAATAGTTTTCAAACACAGAAAGTAAAAACACTAAAAATTTTGAATTTATTTTAAATTTTATTGTTTACACATGTTTTCTCCAATTGATGGATTTAACTTTATGAATGTTAGTATGTGGAAACTTTCAATAATTGCTTAAAGGTTAATAATTCCAAATCTTGGTTTTGATGATTGTATTACATATTTTAAATTGTGATTATGAAATTGATGTGTTATCTGGATTTTATTTTAAGATAACAGTTTTGTTCAAAGACTATTGCTATTACAAAATGGCGGGATTGATGAAAAAAGGGTTGGAGATTGAGTAGATTACTTTATGTAGCTTTTATATATATTACTTTTTATAGCTGACCTGAAATGACTGTAGTTTGTCAATGTAGTTTGTATATGAACTACTAGTTTGAAAGAAAAGCCAGTTCACTATTTTATCTATTAAAAGTGATTTAATTCAGCCAGTGCCACAGCTCACTATGCTAATCCTCCGCTGCGGCGCCGGCACCCCAGGTTCTAGTCCCGGTTGGGGCACCGGATTCTGTCCCAGTTGCTCCTCTTCCAGTCCAGCGCTCTGCTGTGGCCCAGGAAGGAAGTGGAGGATGGCCTAAGTGCTTGGGCACTGCACCCGCATGGGAGACCAGGAGGAAGCACCTGGCTCCTGGCTTCGGATCAGCGCGCTGCGCCAGCTGCAGCACACTGGCCTTAGCGGCTATCTGGAGAGTGAACCAACAGAAGGAAGACCTTTCTCTCTGTCTCTCTGTCTCACTGTCTCACTCTGCCTGTCAAAAAATAAATAAATAAAATAAAATAAAAGTGATTTAATTCATTTCTCACTGCATTTAAAAAAGTCAATGGAGGGTGAATGTTTGGTTAAGATGTCATTTCTGACATCCATGTACCATAGCAAATTGCCTGCATTTGAATCCTGGCTCTAGCACTTACTTCTAAACGCTGGAAGGCAGCAAGTGATGGCTCAAGTATTTGAGTCCCTATCACTCAAATAGGAGAACTGAATTAAGTTCCCAGCTGTTAGCTTCAATCAGGCTCAATGCAGGCTGGTGCAGGCATTTGGACAGAGAACCAGCAGATAGGAGTACTGTATGTTTTTCTATCTTTCTGCATCTCTAATAATTTTTTTAAAAAAATCACTGGAAAGACTAATTGTCAGTTCCTAAGTTCAATCATTTCACACAGACAGGTTGTCAAGAGTCGTCTTTATCCTGTTTCTTAAGATTACTTTCTGAATGATGTCAATGAAAATCAACACCCAAGCTGATATTAATTTTCTCCTTTTAAGAAAACCCAGTGGAGAAGCCAAGGGTAGAATAATCATGTAGATGAAATCACATGCTACTATTAAAAAGGCATAGACCCTCTCTGAATTGGAAAAAACAAAGATTTTTGGGAGGAGAGAAACTGCCATTTTTCCCTTATTTTTAAATAACCCTGGACTTCTGACCAGAAAACTTCTTTGGTTTCTAATGCTATTAATTTATAACCATTGCCAGCTCTGAATTGATTAGAAAGGAATTTAGAAATCAATATACCAAACTGCACAGTAGTCAGAGCACCAGTGACATACAGAATAGGCCGAACAGTGAATGCTAAGTAATGATGGTTACTGGTGGAGACGTGTTCATGCAACACACATGCACAAAACAAGTCACTGTCACCATTTGCATACCCACAGCAGCATGCAAGGCCTATGGTAAAAGACCAAGTCAAAACACTTTTCAATTTAATGAGATTATTATTATTATATTTTGTAATCCTTGTATCTATGGCAATTAAGTAAAAAAAAAAGAGGTGAATTTCAAATTTTAAGCCAAATCAAAATTTATCCGAGGTATTTCCAGTAAAATATTACCCTACAGTAGCTGTAGGTCATGCCAGTGATTTCAGACTAATATAGAACACAATTCAAATGATCAAAATATATTATCAAAAAATAGGAAATGACTGTCATGCATGTACAGTTTACTACTACAGTAAGCTTAAAACCATACCCCCTGCCATCCAGGAACGTGAAACTAGTTTTAAGGAAACAAAAGAGGAACAAGTGAACTGATATGGTCATGTAGTACTTTGTTTACTTAATCTTCTACTTAAAAAAATCTGTTTTCCCTGAAAAAGGTTTATATATCACTATTACACTGGAATATATAGCTTGTTTTTTGTTTCTTTTTCATTGATTTGGATATTTAGGCAGTGCTCATTGTCAACCCAGGCTTATATTCTTGCAGGAAAAAAAGTTCATAATCACTTTAATGACACAGCTCAGAAAGTGACAACGTATCCAGCAAAATCAAGCCATGATGTCTCCACCAGGCACCTGGTCTAGCTAAGGGCAGCATGAGGGTGTTGCATTGAACAGGGCATCCAGCAGGCAGGTTAACATGCCAAGTAAGGGGAAACTTTAAGCATCAGATGGTGAAATCCGCATTTGCACATTACCTTTGACATTGCGACCATTGTCTGTTTTGAGCATATAAGGATAAAAAGAGAGAAATATGAAAAGAAGACTAAAATTATGTTTTATATACTAAAATTCCTCTAGTAATTGTAAAAGCAATTAGAAAACAGGACATAATGATGAAAATTTATACTTGACTACAATTAACACTGGGTGCTATTTAAGTAAAATACATATACAAAAATATTATCTGCCATACCAAACATCCTTGTTTAACTATAATAAACATTTATCTTACTTAATTTAAAAGGATCCCAAGCTACAGGTTTTGTAATTATGATACTTTGAAGAGAGACATCCTCAGCCACCAGTAGTTGGGACCATAACTTTCAACCTTGTCAGAAGCCAGTTTTAGTGTCGCAACCACCATTTACAATATATTTAAAAGAAGACTACATAATACTTTTCATGCTAAGCAATTTTGATACAGTTTAATCCAGTGTATTAATAGAGAAAATTCTAAGATAACAGTTTTCCTTAATAAACCAGCTTGTATTATTAATCACAATTTTAACTCCTCCCTCTCTCAAATGTTGTTCAATGTATACTTTGAAAATAGCAAATATAACTGAAACAATGTTAAGCAAAAATAATTACAAAAATCAGTGAAATATCTACTGATTTAAAAGGAATGTGAAAATATTTCTATTTTCACAATGCACTGAGTATAGTACCTCAAATATTTAGGAAATTTGTTTATATTAAAATGTGTCATTTTAAATCTCAGAGTGGGGCTGGCGCCGCGGCTCACTAGGCTAATCCTCCGCCTAGCGGCGCCGGCACACCGGGTTCTAGTCCCAGTCGGGGCGCCGGATTCTGTCCCGGTTGCCCCTCTTCCAGGCCAGCTCTCTGCTGTGGCCAGGGAGTGCAGTGGAGGATGGCCCAGGTGCTTGGGCCCTGCACCCCATGGGAGACCAGGAAAAGCACCTGGCTCCTGGCTCCTGCCATCAGATCAGCGCGGTGCGCCGGCCGCAGCGCGCTGGCCGCGGCGGCCATTGGAGGGTGAGCCAACGGCAAAAGGAAGACCTTTCTCTCTGTCTCTCTCTCTCACTGTCCACTCTGCCTGTCAAAAAATAAAAAAAAAATAAAAATAAAAAAAAATAAATCTCAGAGTGGAATGCTTTCAGATTTTTTTGAGATTAGCATTCTAGATGCTGATATTTGCTACTAACAAAATATGCATTACTAGCTTTGAAACACATAAACGAATTAAATGAGCCATATCAAAATCATTCAAACATATACAACATTTGATAACTGTCAACATTTTGTTAACATCTTACACTGTGCTCATGTGAAATCTTGAGTTTTTTATCACAGCTTTTTAAGAGCTTACTATTGAAGTAATTCTATTAATGTTGCATACTATATCACATTTCCAATCACGGGGACACCAACATAAAATGTGGCCATGGATAATAACTCACTTCCCACTCTGAGGGAATCATAAAAATGAGTGGGAAAATAGAAGGGATCTTGCTTACACAAAAATAATGGCTCCATCAGAAGCTGAGTCCAAAAATCATTAGGAAAGTAACAACTGCTTGAAAGTGGTCCAAAATTACAACTGTACTCACCAAACTAGAAATTCTATAATATGATCTACAAATGTGAAGAAAACTACCAGACATTACATTATACAGTTAATGCCACGTTGACATTCCAAGCAGAGTGTGTGATCTGTACCCTGAAATCTGATTGTTACTCCTCCATGACAACATAAGTGCAGAAATTAGAGTACTTAAATCTTCCACAGCAATGTGACAGAATAATTTCGTATCTGCTGAATCTAATGATAAAACAAATGGGGTTTATATTTTGCCTGTCTATTTTGTAAAAATTCATTTTTGACTGTATATTTTTATTATATTTACAAATGATTCAGTTTGTGATGGATTAGAAAAAAAAAAATTCTGGTCCTTCACCATAAATAGATTGAGAAGCATGAAGACACTTCAATATATTTGTGGAAACTGCTATTAAAAGATCATTTATTTTTGGTGCAAAAAATTGAAAGTCATGCATAGGAAGAATCTTCAAAAAGCTCATGGAAATGCATATTATGTTGAACCTATGCATGGGTTTCAAAATTTTCGCACTAAAATTACCATCTTTGTATTCCATTTTCCCCGCATCTTTTGAACTACCTCAATGCAGTTCTAAGCTATGTGCTAACACAGATTAAATGAGAAGATCATGTAAAATATTATGCATTAATATTTTTGCAAAGATATTTAAAGTTCTGAAAAGGTAGTCCAAGCAGATGGAGATTTCTCTATTTGAATGAAGAGATAAATTCAAAATCTGATGCATGTGGAATTTAGACTGTTAAAGTTATATGAATTCATAAAACTGAAATCAATTTTAAAAGTTTTCTATATTCCCATATCAATGACTCATTTTCTAAAATGCACCAAATTATGTGTCTTGGGAAATTTAGTTTCCTCTGTGCCAATCAATGATTTTTTAGATAGAACTGATCTAAAGCAGAAATACAAAATATCCTTTGGGTTTATCCATCTATAGTCACACATTGTATCATTTGCAAGAAAATGATAGATTTTCTGAAAACAGCTTAGCTTGGGTGGGGAGAGGAAAATGAGGACAGTTGTAGGACTAAGTGTCTATGTGTGATACCTGTACTGAGAAATACAAAAATCTTAGTCATTCTTTTCCCCAATTTTGTCAGTTACTCTTCCACAAAAACTGAAAACAGGAACGTTAAGTCATAAAATCTGATCCAGACTTTCTGTAGGATGTATTGCTTATGTATCAGTTTGATTGTCAAATTTATTGTTTCTCACTTTTATACTATCACTCAGGTTCTGTCTGTAGAATGTAAGGCCAACCTTTGAAAAGTTAATATGATTGCTACAGATGACTACACTAACTAGACTAATGAAAACATATATTGGTCTTTCATACTAATGTATAGGATTTATTGTTGTTCAACCATGGAACCCATTATACAAAGGTCAAATTGCAGAGGATCATTAAGGAAATATTGAGACTGCCATTGCTAAATGGTATAGAGCCTCAGGTGATTAACAAATGTGGGAATTGTCCTTGATTTTATTTTCTTTTTCCTTGTGACCTTCTTTGAACCGCAGACTGAAATGGATGTATTAATTGCTCTTGTAAAGTATACAGTTTTTCAAAGCTGTCTTACAGCAAACTGTCCTTTCTGTTTCAGATGTATTGATTTAGTTCTCCTTGATTTTTTTTTTCCTGCCAACTCATTTTCTTTCACCTCTTCTGCCTTCTCTACTTCCCTGTGCCCTTTAGATAAAGATTTTCCACATGATTCAATCTTAACACTTTGGTTGGAATTCAGAGCATTACAGAGCAGAGCATTCATTATTTATTTATGTATGTGATTTTGGAACATAATTCATGAGCATGATCTTCTCAATGTCACACCAACATTTATCAACTATCTGCCATGAAGTAGACAATTATGCTAGATGTAAAACTTGCAGAGCTCCAATACTGGAATGGCTCACTACAATGCAATTGTTTGCCTGAATATCTAGCAAGAATGACAGATACATAAAATACATTATGAAATCAGTTAATTCTTCTGGCTTGGGAAGGGGAAAATAGGTCCCTGAGGCCAAATGGTACTGTGAGGATGGTCAAAGTAGGGAAGAGTATTCCATAATAAAATAATGAAGCAAGAAAATGTATGAAACATTTTTGGAAACAAGTTACTTCAATGAAAGCCTAAAATACAGTGTACAGTGGGGGAGTCTGTCCTGCAGAATCTTCAATAAGACTTGACAATAACTGGTCCATTAACAAAGCGTCAGGTGGTCCATCCTAAGGAGCCATATGATCACATTTATGCCTTTAAAGGAAAACCAGTAGAAGAAAGAGCAGTGATGGTGCGCAAAGAAATTATAACAGAGAAAGATTAGCAGACTTTTCAAGAGCCCAAATGCATGGGAGTTTGAAATGTTGAACTCATATATCTGTGTATGGTGCTCTGAATCCTAGAAGCATTGAGGAATGTTCAATGGCCCAATAGACAACTTCTATGACAGGATGCTGGAAGAAGGGAGGAAAAACTCCATGAATTTGATTGTGCACTATGGACAGGCAGTCTTGGGTATGACTCAGGCTCTGACATGTACTAGCTGTGCAAACTTGAGCCAGTTACTTAACTGTCTAAGCTTCGGTAGCTTCAATTATAAAATGGGACTTAAATGGCTCTTGGGGCCAGCACTGGGGCTTGGTGGATAAAGCCAGTACCTGTGATGCCAGCATGCCATTTGGGCCTCAGTTCAAGTCCTGCCTGCTCCTCTTCCAATCCAGCTCCTGGCTAAAGTGCCTGGAAAAGCACTGGAAAATAGTGTAAGTACTTAGGCCCCTGCCACCCATGTGGGAGACCTGGATAAAGCTCCTGACTCCTGACTTCAGCCTGGTCCATCTTTGGCTGTTGTGGACCTTTTGGAGTGAACCAGAAGATGGTTCTCTTTCTCTCGCTCTCTCTCTCTTTCTCTCTCTAATTCTACCTTTCCAACAAATGAATAAATAAATATTTTTTAAAATGTTGCTTAACTGCTGTTGTTGGAACAAGATTTGGCTCCTGAACTCAGGTAGAATTTTAAACCCCAAAGTCATAAGGCAATGGTATTTAAAGGGCTGAGAATTAATCTGGCTATAGTGTTTGGAGCTGGAAGCTTTGGGAAAGGACTGGATTAGATTAGGCTGTTAGGCTGGAGGCCCCATGATGGCACCATGATTTTATAAAAACAGATGTAGGCATTTGCACTCCCTGCTGCTGTTTGATGCTCTGTGCTGCTTCAGGACTCTGACAACAAATAGTCATCACCAGATGCAAAACCAATGGGAATGCCTGATCTTGGACTAAGAACCTCCAGAATGGTGGGCCCAAGCAAACCTTTTCTCTTTACAAAGCTAACTTCTCTCAGCTACTTCACTGTAGTGGTGAAAAACTCATTAATACACTAACTTGTAGGATTTTTATTAAAATTATCTGTTAATGTGTGTCAAATATGTAGATTGCCTTGCACATGGTAAATACTTCACAGACCTAATAGCCATCATTGTATTAATGATGAATCCTTGCTTTTTGAACATGCCTATTTTCACTACTGACTAATAGAATAAAGTAAACATAGAGGCCAGGGACTAATAAATAAATTCTGATTTCACTTTTAAAATAAGTATTTTTAAGATCAGGATTTTCAGTGTTTGTTTTGTTCCCTTAAACTTTTCCCGATTCCCCTCCTTATCCTCTTCTCCTGTCAGTTTTTACATTCTGATCATTCCCTACATCACATTTTATTCATCTCTTCCTTGGAAAAGAGTTGGCCAATAAAATAGTCCTGTGATGAAATAGCACTCATTCTGTTGGGGATGTGAGTGTGTGACCATGGGTAAATGTAGTAAAATAAATTATGTTGGAGGTGATCCTGTTCATTACCTAAGCAACTCTTATATTAAGTATTAATTAATCAGCTCTCTATGAGGTAGGCAGATAATGGCAATCATCCTAGTTCAGAAACAAGAAGCCAGTAGAAAGGAAGTCACTCAATAGGTTTCAAGGAGGAACCAGTAAAAACTCTAAATGTAAAAATTCACATTTTTTAATATTTTAATCACATTTATTCCTCCCAAAAATAAAGATTAATGTTGAACTTTGAAATAATGTGAAAACAGTTTTTCATTATTCATTCATATGCTTCCATATTAAAAATACAAACATACCTTCACTGGCATGCCTGTCTCTAAAAATGTTCTTAGGGTGGACACTGAACCCTTCTATGTCGTGTACGGAAGATGCCCTCCGTATACTACAAATGCTTTCTTTAGATCTGGAATGAGTCAGGCGGGAACTTGACTGCAGCATGTCAGGATAGAGTCTGTCCCATTGCCTCTTGGGAGAAGAATGGTCAAGAGGTCCAGATATATTCACCAATGGGGAACATTTGCTAGGCTGTATCAAGGCTTTTGTATCATCTGCTTCAGAAGGGCTGCAGCTTTCTTTTGTCGGAGACTTAAAGTGCTTCATGGCAACTGAATCATCACTGTGTTTAGATGAATCGATTACTACCACATCAGGGTCTTCTTGGGGCAAGGACTGCTTTCTGTAGGTGAGAACTCTCAGACCAGGAAACTTGAACCCAAAAAGTTTCCCTACAAACAGAAAGAGAAATGAACATTATTATAAGACAAAGGATATGTCCCTTAACAGAAACATGATTGACTCATGTTTAAACACCATGTAAAAGAATTATTAATAAATACTTAATTGAGATAGTTACAATTAGAATGAGAGAAAATCTTCTGTGAGATCAGCATCAATTAAATGATAACTAGTAAGAAAATAACAAAATAAGAAATATGCTTTGATATGCTTTTTATTTTTTATTTTTTGACAGGCAGAGTGGACAGTGAGAGAGAGAGACAGAGAGAAAGGTCTTCCTTTGCCGTTGGTTCTTCCTTTTGCCAGATCAGCACCGCGCTGATCCAAAGCCAGGAGCCAGGTACTTATCCTGGTCTCCCATGGGGTGCAGGGCCCAAGCACTTGGGCCATCCTGCACTGCACTCCCTGGCCACAGCAGAGAGCTGGCCTGGAAGACGGGCAACCGGGACAGAATCCAGCGTCCCGACCGGGACTAGAACCCGGTGTGCCGGCACCGCAAGGCGGAGGATTAGCCTAGTGAGCTGCGGCGCTGGCCCTTTAATATGCTTTTGATACATGAAAGTATTCTTCAGATGAAAGAAGACTTTGGTTTTAGCAAACTAAAAATACATATTCACATGCATCCATTTTTCTTGGAAATTTAAAAAACGAACCCAACTTATATACCAAAGAAGATTGGGGTATCTTATGTCAGAGAGTAAATGCAGGGAAAACTATATTGTATGTGGATGTATGTGTGTGTACGTGTGAGTGTTTGGGGTGTTAATATACTGGTAGTATAAGGAAGGAACGAAGGTGAGGTTAAGGAGCTGGCCTCACATACCCAGAAGGTTTGCCTGGTATAATATTGTGAGTAGACTTTGAGTGGGAGAAATTGATTCTACTACATATGGCAGATTCCTCATTTCATCTGATATTATTGAAATTTTTTTAGTTTTAAACAGATATGTATTGCAAAGAGAAGAATTTATTTTTGTTGTTTTTTAATTCCAAAATTTGTTCTATGCAAATCTCAAAGTGGGTGAGTTACAGGATTAAATATAAACATCAAAATTAGATATTAAAATTAAAATAGTAGGTAGTAAGTATAAACATCAAAACACAAATATTAGCAAACAAAATCACTGATAATTTAAATGCAAATTTAAACAAGGGGATATAATTTTTCCATTCCTTAATTTAGCAGTAAATAGAAAAAAAAGTATGACATCTAGTACTGGCAAAGAATACTGACGGGCTTTCTGACACCTTACTGGTGGGATTGCACATTGTGACATCTTTGGGAAGTCATCTGGCAGTATTTATTAAAATCAATAATAGAAACTTTTCATTTGGCACAGCAAGCCATGCATAAGGTACTGCAAAAGCATAAAAATAGTATGAATATCTATTAGAGAGTGATTGAATAAATTAAAGCATTTTTATACTTTGGAATCTAATGGCATTCTTTAAAATGTTAGAATGTCCATATGTTTTGACTAAAAGGTTATTAAGTTAAATCACTAAGTTAAATGCAACCATATCAGTAAGTTAAATGGAAATTTTGATTCTACATATGCATGATATTATTTTCCTTAAAAAAAAAAACAACAGAAGCTTATCTTTGTTCAGAGAAAGATGTAGGTTAACACATATCAAACTTTAAAAATTGTTTAGCTCAATGGATACATTTGGAAGTAGGTAAGAATATTGTATTCTTCATATATCTCTGTTGCTGGTACAGACATACATTCTTTTATACGTTTAAAAAATAATGCAGTAAGTAGAATTTCTACTACTCAAAGTAAATGAAATTAGGGAATTATCAAAACAAGAATCTGTACTCCAAAGCTTCTCTGAGTATTATTTATAAGAAGAGATAGTTTATGATTTCTATTGCCAGTATAGTAGTCTAGGTCCATATCATCTCATGACTTTATTATTAAAAATTGCACTTCTAGATAATCAGCTGTGTCTTCAGGCTTTTATACTTTCTATCTTCTTAAAGTCTTTAATGTTCATGGGCACCATTATCTTTAAGATACGTTGAACTTTTCCTTGATACATTTAAGATAGTACTAAAACATGAAAGAACAAAGAACATTTTCCTTTTTTTTTTTTTTTACAGGCAGAGTTAGACAGTGAGAGAGAGAGACAGAGAGAAAGGTCTTCCTTCCATTGGTTCACCCCCCAAATGACCACCACACCGGTGCTGCACCGATCCAAAGAGCCAGGTGCTTCCTCCTGGTCTCCCATGAGGGTGCAGGGTCCAAAAACACTTGGGCCATCCTCCACTGCCCTCCCAGGCCACAGCAGAGAGCTGGACTGGAAGAGGAGCAACCAGGACAGAACCGGCACCCCAACCGGGACTAGAACCCCGGGTGCCAGTGCCACAGGCGGAGGATTAGCCAAGTGGGCCGTGGCACTGGCCAAGAACATTTTCAAAACTAATGAACTTTCTTCCATTTAGAGAATATTCTTCCAGTGGATGATCTTCTTTTCACATGCTTTCATTCCCCCTTCAGTATCGTAACTGATAACTTACTCCTCCAACCTCATTGTTTCCTAAGTTCCAAATCTATATTTCTAATCGCTCTGTTAATATCTCTACTTAGAAGGTCTAAAGGCAACCTTAAATCTCATGTCCCATCCCTCCAAGCCCAGACATTTTTCTCAGTGAATAGCATCCATGCAGTCATATGTGAATGGCACTTGAGGGGCATATTATTTCATTTCATTCATTTATTAGAGAGAGAGAGAGAACGAGAGCGAGAGAGAGAGAATATCTTCCTTCTGCTAGTCTGCTAGTCATACTCTAAATAACCACAACAGCCAGGGCCAGGGATTGCAACCAGGATCTCCTAAGTGGGTGGCAGAGATCCAGCCACTTGAGCCATCACCTGTTGTTTCCAAGGGTACACATTAGCAGGAAGCTAGAATTAGGAGTAGATCCAAGCCTGGAATCCAGGCACTCTGACATTGGATGAAGATCTTCTTGTGTGCCAAACGCCTGTCCCATGAAGGTTACCTACTTTCTTTCACACTCATCCCCCATATCTGATCAATATCAGTCTTCTAATTGTGTTCATTTCACTTCCTATATTTGTTTTAAGTTTCCACTTCTCATCTCCACCACTTTTTTAGAAAAGATTTATTTATTTATTTGAAAGTCAGAGATACACAGAGAGAGGAGACGCAGAGAGAAAGGTCATCCACTGATGGTTCACTCCCCAGATGGCTGCAAGGGCCAGAGCTGCACCAATCCAAAACCAGGAGCCAGGAGCTTCTTCCAGGTCTCCTACACAGGTGCAGGGGCCCAAGAACTTGAGCTATCTTCTACTGCTTTCCCAGGCCATAGCAGAGAGCTGGATTGGAAGTAGAGTAGCCGGGTCTTGAACCAGCGCCCATATGGGATGCTGGCTCTTCAGGCCAGGGCGTTAACCCACTGCGCCACAGCGCTGGCCCCAATCTCCAATTTCCACTACTCTTACTTCTGCTAAATCTATTAAGGTAATAACACGTTAATCACTTTTCACATTTGCACCATTAATGTCTGTCCTTAAGTGATAATAATTTAAATATTTCAATAGAATTCATCTCTGATCATGTAGGCTATTGTTTAATCACTCCTCCACCACCCTGGTTCCCCATAACTTTATGTTTTGGGAACAAAGATGAAACAATCTCCTCCTGAAGCTTCTTCGCTTTCCCTTCCTCTCTAGAATTTAGCCTAAGAGACTTTTCAGTTTCTCTGAAGGTCTGGGCTCTTTCAGATTCAGAGTTTCTTTTGATTTTACCACTTTTTTTTCCCCTCCCAAGCTCATCCTTTAGGTTTTAGCTCCATAGTTATTTCCTCAGGAAAGATTTTCTTCCTCTAGAACTTGGCTAGCAGCCCTCTCATAGTTGTCACCACAGTTCATAATTATATACATGTTGATTTTCCAATTGACATTTCTCTTCCTCATTTGACTCTAGAGCTCGGAAGGGCAGGCTATCTGTTTTTCTCACCACTAACTCAGAGCCCTGATAGAATGCCTAAACTTGGTAAATGAGTTTCTGTGAACAAATTCTAAACTGAACTCATAATAGACTCAATTCTGATTGTGGAAAAAATGAGACTATTACTCTGCATGTGATAATTAGAGAAGCTTAACCTCCTGGACTTGTACTGACTCATATCTTACAAAAATTATTGATTAAGTGGAATTCAATAGTTCACAGAATTGGTGAACTTTATGCCATGCTCTCTATATTTGATACAATCTTTATTGCTGATTCAATCTTTTACAACTGTTGTGATTCTAATATCTACAAAAAAGTATCAAACCCCTCATCATCTAGTGAGGTTTATATAAAATATCTATTACAGAAAATTTTAGAATCAAGCAGGCTAATTTTTTTTTGTTTTAACCATTCATTTTGTGGTCCAGTAGTTAACTGAAATAGAATTTATTTCTTAGATCTGGCATTATAGCAAAGAGGGTTAAGCCACACCTGTGCTGCTGGCATCTGACAGAGGTACTGGTTAAAATCTTGTCTGTTCCACTTCTGATCCATCTCCTTGTTAATGGCCTGGGAAAAACAGGCGAAGATGGCCCAAGTGCTTGGGCCCATGCTGTCCATGTGGGAGACCCAGAAGAAGCTCCTGGCTTTGGCCAGGACCAGCTAGGGTTGTTGTGACAATCTGGAGAGTGGACCAATGGATGGACAATCACTCAGCAAGTATTGGGGTGGGGTGTGTATGTGAATATTCTTCAGTTTCTGCAACCCTAACTTTCAAATTAAAATAGATAAATCTTTTTAAAAATGAATTTATTTCTCTGAAAATACAATATATTGACCAACCCCAAGTGCATTCAGCATTAAACTCTGGATTAATGAATGAAGATGAGAAGAACCAATTTGTACAAATAGGATTAAGTAACAGTGCATCGTAGTAACTGTTCTGCAAGCCCTCTTCTGTATTTCTACATGCTCAAATAAATTGCCAAGTTGAAAATCTGTGAACTGCTTCGAAGTCGTTTGATTAGTTCTTAATGCACATGAAATCGAGTTATAAAGCAGTTTACAAATCAATTTTGCAAGCTTATTACAATTTATTGAAGGCCAATGGTTGCTTTTATTCATTCTTCATCAGCAAACACAATCCTTCTCCCTTGAAAACAGTTCAATGGCTTTCTTAGATTAATGACCACATACAGCATTTAGTTTGTTCCTATAGGTTAGTCATATCCAAGGTGGTACAGATGGTTTTTTCTGCATCACTAGGTTAATTTAACCATGTTATATTGCATTACAGATTTAGTTATCTAACTATAGTTCATCCGGAAAGAATACACATTGAGAATTTTTCTCAGTGTTAGCACTTTGGAGCATGAAATATAGAACATAGATGAGTGTAATCCTGTTACAGGTCTCCACACTGGAAAGCATCTTTTTGCAGTAAGTCTTTGAATTTTAATATATTAGCTCTCTAGCTTGAATAATTAAAACAAATACTATTTAGCCTGTTATGTACTAAAAAGCTTAACAATACTGAAATAAAAAAAAAACAGAATGAGATTTTTTTCATCCACATTCACACATTACCAGAGAATTACAAGTGCTATTAAACAACCTAATTTTGGTCTGTTCATCCAGGAAGGTATGTCGTTGCTAACATATGTGAACTTATAACTACTACTAGAATGTCTTAAGGCATATCACATTTTTGAAGTTGCTGAATATAAATTCCTAAGCTTGTATCTTCATATATACTGTGCCATATTTAATGAAGAAGTTTTTACTTCCCAACCAAGAAGACACGTACATATTCCCCTAGTCTTTGTCTTTGAAGAGCCTAGAATTATCCCTCCCATTTATATTAGCAAAGATTTAGAAAATTGACTGGTGTCAAATAGGAAATTATATAGTCAGAATAAGTAAAATAGCAACTTTCTTGATTTAATTTCAGTTTTACTGAAGGTGTAGTGTTTACTTGCATCATAATTATCCTCATGAGAATCTGATGAAAATCCTGGCTCTCTCCTCTAAAGGTACACAAATACATACACACAATTTGCTTATGAGTGCAAAGGTGAATAACAAACTTCCCTCCCCCAACCAGCACTCTTTCCCATTGACCTCCTGAGATAGCCCCTTTGGATTAACTGATTCTTAATATTTTCTCCAGGTTTTAATTTCTTCACTTACATGCTTGTGCTAGTCATTTTCTCATAAAATATACTGATTACAATTATATTTTCCACTCCTACAGTAATAGGGCTTCCAAAAAGGGCTTTACTACACTCTTCCGATTTGAGAAGACTAAACCAGTCTGACCTTTCTCTCTCTCTCTCTTTTTATCTCTCTCTCTTCTATAGCCTCTTCTTTCCTTTGGGAACTGGTTCTCCTTTACTGGAGTTTGATAGAAATTTATACCATTTTTTTACTTCTAACAATTCTTCCAATTTAAGAATATATTTGGTAGCATTAGCAACAATATATTTCTTGTGAAAAAACAAGCATTTTCCATCTATTTTAAGCAAATTTCCTCACAATACAACTGTAAATTCCCGATCATGTTCTTGTTTCAATTTCTCATTATTTCTACACACTTTTAGAACTTTGTTGAGTAATTTACTACCACAACCATTTCAAACATAAATTATAAGCATCTTATTCTTGCTTGGATCTGTGTAGTTGAATTATGGACAATTACATTCAAACAGTAATGCAAACTAGAGACTACAGTGAGGTAAGGAGGGAGTGTGCTTATAGTGTGTGTGCGTGTGTGTGTGTGTGTGTCTGTGTGTCTGTGTGAGAGTGTGTGGGGGGGATAGATAAATAAGAGATGTTGTAAAGGCCAAAAGCTGAGATCCTTCCCCTTACAAAGGATTAGAGGTGGACGAAGGGTATCTTTAATGGATCCTTGAAAACAGACTGCAAAACTTTAATGTGAAGTACTCTCAGGAGATATATCTATAAGGAAGACAGGATTAGGAAGAGGAAGTTAACCTGCAATTCAGTGTGACAGAAGTTTCAGTCAGTCCTCCTGGGAGCTCTGGAGTTATGCCCAATAGAAGCAAGTATGTCTGACCTTTGTGTTCCTCCATCAGCCAGTCTCTGACTATAGCCACCACATAGGAGAGGCCACAACCTGGAGTAACACAGTTTCCTGCCTTTAACTATAATTCCAGAGAGAGGCAGAGCAGTGGAACCTCAGTATTCAGTATCTCCCACAGCTTGTAGGTATCTGGGTTGAGTGCCACAGTGCCCAGTACCAAGATATAGTGACAGTCATTGTTTGTTTTGTAAAAATTATGACCTGAAGGGTGGGCATTTAGCATAGCAGTTAAGATGTCACTTGAATTGCCTCAATTCCTTATCAGAGTGCCTTGGTTTCAATGTTGGCTCCAGTTCTTATTCCCACTTCCAGTAAATGCACACTCTGGGAGGAAGTAGATGATAACTCAAGAATCCGGGTCCTTGCCACACATGTGGGAACCAGGATTAAGTTCTAGGATCCTGGCTTCAACCTGGCCCAGATCGAGATATTTCAGGCATGTGAGGAATAAATGTAAGAGCCCCCCCTTTCTCTTTCTCTCTCTGTGTGTTTGTGCCTGCCTTTCAAGTAAATTACAAAAATTTAAAAAATCAATATCTATGATCTGCATTAAGACTGCTTGTGGCCGGTGCCGCGGCTCACTAGGCTAATCCTCCGCCTTGCGGCACCGGCACACCGGGTTCTAGTCCCGGTCGGGGCGCCGGATTCTGTCCCGGTTGGCCCTCTTCCAGGCCAGCTCTCTGCTGTGGCCAGGGAGTGCAGTGGAGGATGGCCCAAGTGCTTGGGCCCTGCACCCCATGGGAGACCAGGAGAAGCACCTGGCTCCTGCCTTCAGATCAGCGCGGTGCGCCGGCCGTGGTGGCCATTGGAGGGTGAACCAACAGCAAAGGAAGACCTTTCTCTCTGTCTCTCTCTCTCACTGTCCACTCTGCCTGTCAAAAAAAAAAAAAAAAAAAAAAAAAGACTGCTTGTCAGATATCACACAACATGTAGGAATGTGTGAATTAGCATCACTGTACTTTTCTAAAGTCAGGGTACTTACAAATTGGACATTTAAATTGGTAGGCTTAAAGCCAATGGTAGGGGAAGGCATTTGACTTAGCAGGTAGGATGCCAGTTAAGATGCCCTCATGTCGTAGTGTCTGGGTTTGATTTCCAATTCCGGTGCCTGAGTTCAATTTCTTCCCCTTGCAGACCTTGGGAAGCAGCAGTGATGGCTCACATAGTTGGGATCTCCACTGCCCTGTGGGAGACCTAGGTTGAGGACATAGCTGTCAGCTTCAGGCCTTTAGGAAGTGAACCAGTAGATGGATGGTCTGTGTTTATCTCCATCTCTGCTCACTTTCTAGCATGTTCTCTCTCTCTCTTCATTCTCCCTCTCTTTCTCTCTATTAAAAATAAAATGTGAGAATTTTCTCCAGCTAGATAATTCTAGATGTTTCGAGAAGCATGACTTTAATCCCTAGTCAGGAAGAGCAAAAAAGCAAATTCAGTAGGAGAAACAGAGACAATGATTGGCATATCTGTCTTTTCTTCTTAGAAATAAAATGTCTGTAGAGGCACCTCTAAGAAAATAAGCTTTTCTACACTTCAGTATGTAGGCAGTTGTATGATACCAAGTATGGGCTGCTGGAACAACTCAGAACATTGTCTAAGAAGGCTCTAGTCAGCAGACAGATTGGGGAAAAGTACCATTCAGTGTGAATGTCATATTAACCAAGTGGCTACACTGCTTGCTGGGTGATAAATGGGCCAGCATAGCCTTTGTTGTCATGCAGTTAGTGATAATGAAAGATCATGAGGAAGCCCACTGACCTAGTAAACCTGAGGCTAAATACAGAGCCTCTTAAAGGAGCGCATGCGATCAGTAGATCAGTAATGTCTTGAAAGACTAAGAATCCTGTGACATCTCCTAGGGCAACAGACACCAGAGAAAAAGCAAGATGTTGCAATAAGGCAGTGAGTGTGGGCCCCAGTTGGAATCCTGAAGTAATGTGAGTCCTAAGGCGGAAGGCAGAGGTCAGGGAAAAGTTATTGCTTAAGCAAGGCATAAGAACAATCAGAGCGGCAGCAGCAACAGAGAACTTCCCTAGACTGGTTCTTAACAGCTGCTGCTGGCTGAGAGTCACAGCTTCCATCCTGGCTGGGTCATCATGAGAGCAAAGAAGCAGAAAACACAGATTTGGATAAGGGGGAAGGCGGAACACAGGATAGTGTGGCAGACTGCTTTCACCCACTCAAGGATAAAATCCTTCAGTGAGGAAGAATTGGAAATTAAAGTGAACATACCAGTATTGTGTGTGTAATTTATGCATCTATGTATTTAAAATAACTGCCTAATAAATGCTTGATTAATCCATACTGTTATTTTGTTTCTCATAGATTTCTTCTGTTTTCAAATGTCAAGTTAAAGGGCCCTTTCAAGTCCTGCAGCAATGTTAGCAACTTAACCTAGGTTGATTCAGGATGATCATAAGTCATTAGATTGACAGAAACTCTCCTGATGGGCTGTTTCAAACAGAAATGGGATTGACAACAGTTATCCAATGCTTTATGAATAGGACCTGTTCCCAATATGAGTGTTGCTAGGTAACAAAATCCTCAAATGATAAGCAAGGGGGGTGCCGGGTATAGGTATGCCTATTTGAGAATCACTAACATCCATTGTTAAGAATGAATAAAGCACACTTTTTCAGCTAATGGCGATTTTCTTGATCTTAGAAATATATACTTTGTTCAAATCCCAGGAGGGGAATTCTGATATAAAATTACATTACAACTGAACTCTTCCCAGATATCTTTCTGCTACCCTGACATGATGCCTTGTTGTGCATAAAATTTAATCTTTTAAAATGAAGAAACTTTCAAATGCATGATAATAGTAAACATTACTTCCATCGTAAACCCTTTAATTAAATTCATCTGAATAATAGATTGTTTCTATGTAATGTTTGCTGAGTGGGAAACTCTTCGTTACTACTGCAGCTCTTCATTGTTGAATTAAAGATTTTCACTCCAGTGGAGAATAGTTGAAATATTAAAATCTCTCTTATGTACTGGCTATACAGAGAATTTTTTTGTTCCTTAGCTTGAGGCCTGAAAACTGAGCCACAAATTTGAGGGAATAATGTAGTTATTGAAGCAAATGTGTATTTTATGAATTAATTATCCAGAGTGAGTTCAAAGCATATAAATACATTCTTAGTTTCTTAAATTAACTAGATAATTGTCTTTAAATTATCAACTGTATTTTGTATGTGTAGCTGTAGTTTTAGACAAAGCTTTTATAATAACTCAAATTTTTATTTACATAAGCTTAAAAGTAAAACTGTCTTTGATTTGGAGAGTGTAGTCGAAATCTTTTCAAAGATAACATAAACTTTTCAATTATAACTGAATAGAATTCCAATAATAATTTTTGAAAATTCTGTTACAACAAAATATAAAAATTCGATCCCTTTCTCACTTAATCTTATATTTATGATCAATTTTGAACTTAAACTGATCACTTTGACTAGTTTTAATTATCTTTATATACAGAAAACTTAGTATACTAAGTAAAGATTTCAACAGTTTGCACCCACACAGACGCACAAAGTATAAAGTATTTTTACCATTAATTCTCATAATACAACCCATTAAGGACAGAGATCCTACATGAGGAGTAAGTGCACAGTGACTCCTGAGGTTGATTTAACAAATGACATTCTTATTTATGACCTGAGGCTCTTGTCATGAGCTGCCAAGGCTATGGAAGCCTCTTGAGTTCACAAACTCTGACCTTATTTAGACAAAGCCATAATCAAAGTGGGAGTTCTATCCTCCCTTCAGAGAAAGGTACCTCTTTCTTTGATGGTCCGTTCTTTCCACTGGGATCTCACTCACAGAGATCTTTCATTTAGGTCATTTTTCCCACAGTGTCTTGGCTTTCCATGCCTGAAATACTCTCATGGACTTTTTAGCCAGTTCCAAATGCCTTAAGGGCTGATTCTGAGGCCAGAATGCTGTTTAGGTCATTTGCCATTCTATGAGTCTGCTGTGTATCCCACTTCCCAAGTGGGGTCATTCTCTTCTTTTTTAATTCTACCAATTATTATTTGCAGACACTGGTCTTATTTATGTGATCCCTAGGAGAGGGAGTAGGAGATGGGATGGTTTGCGGGTGGGAGGGTGGTTATGGGGTGGGGGGGGCGCTATAATCCCAAAGTTGTACCTTTGAAATTTATGTTTATAAAATACAAGTTTTCTAAAAAAAATTAAAAATCATATTATAAAAAATTTGAATTTAACATTTTTGCATTTAGTTGCATTTAAAATTCATTGTTATGGTTTTATCTAAATATTAGTTTAGACTATGGTTTTCATGGGCATCAGAATAATGTAAAGCATTTATTAAAACACAGATTGCTGAATTTCTCTGTTTCTCAGTTACTCTGTGTGGTACCCACAAACTTGCATTTTAAACATGTTGTAAGGCCATACTGATGATCCTCACTCTTAGAGAGCTATTGACTTGGAAAATCTGGCTAGTGATATGACCAGTGTGGCACACAGACAGAAGTGATGTACTGTAATCTCAAAGGAGTATTATTACTAAGGCAGCACAAAACCATAGTGGTTTTCAAGGAACCTCTTCTGAAATAGAGGATGTGATAGGAGACGAGGCTAAAGAAATGTCATGGTCTTTTGTACCAGGGAGTTTCAAAAAGCTCATGGAAAAACGGAGTTAAAAGACAACGCATTTTTCTTACATGTGGAAATTTTAAAAAGTAGCTAAGAAGGGAGGGGGAAAGACGATAGAGGGAGATTGGATAATGGGTACCAAGCAGTCAGTAGTAGCAAGTCCTGGTGTTCCACAGCACATGGGTAACTGTTATCCAGAAAAATGTGGGAAGAACTGGAAGGCAGTAGCTGGAAAGCCTCAAACATAAAGAAAAGATTGGGAAATGGGAAATCTAGTGTCCTAGATTGATTAATCCATGATCATATATATGTGTGTGTATATAGATAGATAGATACATACATACATACATAACATATATATATATAACATATTTATATATATATATATATATCCCTTAAGAATGTACAAGTATATTTAATCAAAAATTTAAAAGCCAAAAATGATACTGGGAATTATCTAAGAGTATTTTGGAGTCCCCTCCAGTTGTGCTCTCACAGAGCTTTGGTGTATTACATTTTAGACAACAGAGAATGATTTTAAAGGATATAAGCAGTGGAGTTCTGTAATCTGAGGCATGACACACAATCCTAAGGAAAAAAAGTTGAAATCAGGAGACACATTCATGAGATGATTATATCATCTCAGAAAATTAAGTGTTGAGAGTCTAGGCAGGACAATTAAAGCAGGCATTATAGCAGGGATAAGAATTATTCTTGATGTACTTTGACCACCTTTTAGTTGGCCAAAGAAGATTAGAGAGAAGGAGCAGTTTAGCACAGTGCCAAGGTTTCTGGTTTGAGTGGCTTGATGATGACACCCTTCACAACATGTGAGATGGAAGAGAATTTGGTGAGATGGCATGGATGGTAGCTGGAGATAGGAAGATAAGCTTTAGCTGGAAAAGCTAAATCTTCCAGAAATATCCAGTCTGCAGTTGGATATATGAGGTTCTAAGTAATAAAAAAAAAATAAAGAAATGTATGGGCTGGAGACACTGCTTTGTGAGAATAGATAACAAATGAGTTTGCCTACACAAGATGAATTGAGAAGACTAAGAAGAGGGAAATGCTAAAAACAGCTCATGTGTTTGAGAGTAAAAGGAACAAGGAAATGGCAGTTCCAGAGACTGGATGATGAGAAGGAGTGTGTGATATGGGATTTAAAAGAAAAAAGAGAAGGGAGTCTAACTGAATAAGGCACAGTCAACATAGAGGGTAATGTAGAGAGCACAACACAGAGAACTCAGTAATAATGGTCTAAAGAATGAAGGAAACACGGGAAACAGATAAGCACATGTGAAAAATCCAAATGTCGTAAGAAGAGACAAATTGCTTAGGTGAAGAAAATCACATACAAAAAATGAAGAGGAAGGAAGGAAGGGAGGGAGGAATGCAGAAAATTAGAATATGCAGACCTTTCTTAAGGGGGTGGTGGTGGCCAATATTCTGTTGTAGTGCATTGCAAACATGTGGGATGTGTAGCTAGATATTTATTTTTTCAGAATAAGCTAGATATCCTTGTAGTTTATGTGTGGTAATTGTCAATTTTTAAAATGTTGGCAACAAATTCAACTAATTAAAACTTTAAGAAATGTGATGTGACATAAACAAAATGTGTCTGTTGAAATGTGGGCTATTTATTCTTAGCAGCTTGAGAATGAGCAACAGAAGAAGGAGCAAGCAGAAGACATTGGCGAGAGGAGGCCATTGGCAAAGACAGATGTTGAAGGAATGGAGGAGGGCCAAGTGGAGATTTAAACTCTGGTTGGAATTTGTCACCAGGAGATGGCTTGTACTTGTTGAGGGTGCACTGGTAAAGGAATTTTTGCTAATGGACAACCACCCAAAACTCCCTCCCACCCTTACTCTTCCCACCCATCCACCCCGAATAGGGCTTAGGAGGTGAGGTTGTCAGTGGGGAGGGGGGAACAAAGAAATCATTCAGAGGTCACTTATGAAATGCTTGGTGCATTCTTGAACACTTTCTAGGAGTAAGGAATGAAGGATTTGAAAACAAACAAAAAAGATATCTAATGAACACTTTTGACATCGCAGTAAAATTATTTAATAACTTTCTGAGAATACAGAAAAATTAACCTGAGCCTGTTTTCTGCTAGGAAATGTCTAAATTCCAGTGAAATGTAAATATGTACTTCATGGCTTTGATAGTGATGGCAACAGTAAATTGAGTAGACTTAAATTTCAACAAAAAGTATTTCAAATTGATAAGAGGAGTGAAAATAGTATTAGCTAAAATATACTTGGGGAAATAGCTTTAAGACCACCTTTGTGATGGCTCAAGTTATTTGTCTTTAAAGCAAAAATAAAAATAGAATATATTCATTTTTAATTTAGATGTAAACATTTTTAAGATTTATTTATTTATTTGAAAGACAGAGTTACAGAGAGCAGAAGCAGAGAGAGAGAGAGAGAGAGAGAGAGAGAGCGAGTGAGAGAGAGAGGTCTTCCATCCAATAGTTTATTCCCCAGATGGCCACAAGGGCAAAACTGCACCAATCCAAAGCCAGCAGCCAGGAGCTTCTTCAGGGTTTCTCATACAGGTGCAGGGGCCCAATGGCTTGAGCCATCTCCCACTGCTTTTCCAGGCCATAGCAGAGAGCTGGATTGGAAGTGGAGCAGCTGAGACTCAAACCGACACCCATATGGGATGCAGGCACTGCAGGCGGCTTTACCCACTATGTCACAGCGCCACCTCTAGATGTAAATTGTTAACTCAAGATTTTTGTTTAAGCTCCCTTAATATACTCAAGAAAATTTTAGCAAATTAAAATGTGTGTTTATGTGAACCAGAATGTGATAGTAGACTCATGCTACATAATAGAAGAACTGTGAAAATCAAACACAGTTCAGTAACAAAATGAAATGTAGTGGGTTAAGCTCTGCTTCTGATGCCTACAGTGCCTTACAGAGTGCTGGTTTGATTCCAAGCTCCTCCACTTCGGGCCAGCTTTCTAACACACCTGAGGGGGAGCACATCATAAATCTCAAGTGCTTGGGTCTCTGTTACTCAGTGGAAGACCCAGATGGAGTCTGGGGCTCTAGACTTTGGCCTGGCCCAGCTCTGACTGGTGCATGTATTTGGAGAGTGAACCAGCAGATGGTAATTCTCTCTCTTTTATGGTTCCTACTTTCAGGTGTACAAAACTAAATAAACACTAAAACAATTAATTGAAATGCATGAGATTCAAATTAAAAAATTAATATGAAGCCTAAAAATATTTTAAATTGTAGAAATTTAAAACCATTCATACTTGAGGGCAATTAACTTAGACATTCTAATAGTATAAACAAAAAGCTTAATTTAATTATCTTTCTCATTTTGAAAATGTTTCATAGTATGACATGTTGCAGCAGAAATATAGAGAGGGTGTTTTTTCCATTGCTATTGGTTTCTTTGGATAAACTCCTTATATTTGGTAGCAAAAGTACAATTTTCTCTTCTACTCTGTATCATGTCTATTTTATAGACTTTGGAATTTTTACATAAGCAACTGGTGGAAAATGATGTTTAATTTTATATCTTATCTGATTTTTATATTTATATATTTAATTTGTTCATTTATTTAAAGGAGACACACAGAGGGGAGAGAGAGAGAGAGAGAGAGAGAGAGAGAGAGAGAGAGAGAGAGAAACTCCCATTCCTCCCATTCACTGGCTCACTATCTGTGCTGTGACAACGAGGACTGGGTCAAGCCAAAGCCAGGAGCTGGGAACTCAATCCAGGTCTCCCACATGGGTGGCAGGAACCCAATTATTTGACCCATTATTACTTCCACCTGGAGTCTACATAAGCAGGAAGCTGGAATCAGGAGTTAGAGCTGGGACCTGAACACTCTGATGTGGGACACGGGTGTCAAATTGCTAGGCTAAAAGCCCCTGGCTGTTATTTATATTTATTATGCAGCAATTAATTGACTCAATTGTGCAGTATTTATCAGTTTGACACAATTATCAAAATTACACTTTCTTCTAGATTTACTTCATTCCAGGGAACATAAGTCTTCTGTATGGCTTAGTCTTATATCTTCTGCAAATAATAAGTTTGTGAAAAATTTAGTTTGTTTAGAGAAAAATGCTCACTTAACTAACTTGTTCCTTATCCTGAAACTAAAAAAAAAAAAAGATTTATTTATTTATTTGAAAGGTAGAGTTACAGGCAGAGAGAGGGAAAGAGAGAGAGAGATCTTCCATCTGCTTGTTCACTCCCCGGATGGCCACATCGGCAGGAGTTGGGCTAATCTGGAGTTGGGAGCCAGGAGCCAGGATCCGGGAGCTTCTTTCAGGTCTCCCACATGGGTGCATGAGCCCAAACACTTGGGCCAACTTCTGCTGCTTTCCCAGGTGCATTAGCAGGGAGCTGAACTGGAAGTGAAGCAGCCTGGACTCAACTGGTGTCCATATAGGATGTGGGTGTTGCAAGTGGCAGCTCTACCCCATGAGACACAACGCTGGCCCTGTGTAACTAGATATTTTTAATAAGAATTTATTCAGCTTGATTTTTAATAGTAATATTTTGTGAGTTATTTTTCCTACTGTGTATTTAGCTCTTTGTCATTTCCTTAATCTTCTCAATTCAATACTCCACATTAAAAAATCTGTGCCTCTTTGGTTGTCACTTTACTTCTTTTTAGCTTTATTTTGTAATCACTGATAAATTTCCAGAGACTCACATCTTCTCAATAATATCCATTTCCCCCTTACTTCCATTTAAATGTTACCACTGTTGGATTACATACATTCATACACACACACACTCACACACAGTGCAGGGGGGGGACTTACATAAGTACTCACTGGTTAGATAAGAGATTAAACATTGATTAAAGGAAAAGTGTTAATCAAAAACTTGCTTTTGGAGCTGCTGTTATAGCATAGCTGAAAAAGCCATGCAGTGCCGGCATCCCATATGGGTACAGTTCCTGTATGTGATGATCCACTTCCAATCCAGCTCCTTCTTAATGCACCTGAGAAAAGCAGCAGCAGATGACCCAAGTGCTTGGACCCCTGCACCCACTTGGAAGACCCAGATGGAGTTCTAGGCTCCTGGCTTTGACCTGGCCCATCCCCGGCCATTACAGCCCTTTGGGGAGTGAATGAGCAGATGGAAGATCTCTCTCTCTCTCTCTCAAATAATATAAATAAATCTTTAGGAAAAACAAAAATAAACAAAGAAGCTCTCTTGCTTTTATGTAGACCACCATATACTTCTATTTAACCACACTTCCATTTCAGATCACTTTAAGTGATACAAAAGCTTAAGCTTGGACTGCGTTTTGAAATAATGATAGTACTATGTTGAAGGTCACGATGTGTCTGCACAAAGAAATATATCAAAATTTGAGCTTTCTCACTTTGTTTCTTTTACCTATCTCTCTGTAAAAGTCATGTTAGTAATAGCCAAACAATATCATTGTTTTAAACTGGCAGTATCACTATACTTTAAGAAAAAGGCATCAGTAGAGTTTGCCAAAGATGAGAAATAATATGAAGAAAAATTGGATAGTATCAAAAGCTACCAAGTAAAAATTGGCTCTCTTTAATTTTTCTGTTTGACTTAAGACCAGTTCTTCAAAAACTGGCAGTAGGTAACGGGAAATCCAGACATACAATGATAGAAGAGTGTCATCAAAACCAATATTCTGAGTGTAAGCAATGGACCTCTGTCATGTTCAGGAAGCAATTTGCTGTGCCTATTTGCACTCTTTCCAATAATTTCCTGAATGATTGACAGTGGCTGCTCAGGGAAATCACTCATGTTCACAAAATAAGGATCAGAATGTTTACTGAATTTGTGTAGATAACAAATTAACAAGCTTGTTTCTATAATTTACTTTTGCTAAATTACATACATTGTGTATCCTGGCAGCTTAAGAATATCTTACACTCAGGAAAACAAAGTTTCTCTTCTCTGCTGGCATTTTAGTTTCATATGAACACACTATGTTTTAATGTAGGCTCACTAGGCTAATCCTCCGCTTGTGGTGCCAGCACACCAGGTTCTAGTCATGGTCGGGGTGCCAGATTCTGTCCTAGTTGCCCCTCTTCCAGTCCAGCTCTCTGCTGTGGCCCGGGAGTGCAGTGGAGGATGGCCCAAGTCCTTGGGCCCTGCACCGTCATGGGAGATCAGGAGAAGCACCTGGCTCCTGGCTTCGAATCAGCGTGGTGTGCCTGATGCAGCACGCCAGCCACAGCAGCCATTGGAGGGTGAACCAACAGCAAAGGAAGACCTTTCTCTCTGTCTCTCTCTCTCTCACTGTCCATTCTGTCAAAAAAAAAAAAAAAAAAAAAAAAAAAAAGAAAGAAAGAAAGAAAGAAAGAAAGAAAGAAAGAAAGAAAGAAAGAAAAAAAGAAAAAAAAACTCCATACTCTACCATTCTGCTGGTAGATTTTTCTCTGTTTCACTTCCAGCCAATCTGCTGGACCAGGCAAGACAACTACGCCATGGGAAAGTTTGAGAAACCTCGAGGAAACTAACTAGGCATGACCCCTGTGAAATTATCTTATTGAAGTTCATAATAGAAATAGAGGCTGACATTAACTAAAGTGTACTCCTAGCAATCATTCAATGACTGCATTTGTCAAAGGAAAAAATAACAAAACCACAACAGTCATCAACAAAAGCAACAATACTTTTGAATCTGATTTTTTTTTTTTTTTTGACAGGCAGAGTTAGACAGTGAGAGAGAGAGACAGAGAGAAAGGTCTTCCTTCCATTGGTTCATCCCCCCAAAATGGCCACTAGGGCTGGCGCGCTGTGCTGATCCGAAGCCAGGAGCCAGGTGCTTTCTCCTGATCTCCCATGTGGGTGCAGGGTCCAAGCACTTAGGACATTTTGGGCCACAGCAGAGAGCTGGACTGGAAGAGGAACTTCAGGGATGGAATCCAGTGGCCCAACCGGGACTAGAACAGGGGTGCTGGCACTGCAGGAGGAGAATTAGCCTAGTGAGCTGTGGCACTGGCCAATCAGAATATTTTTTATAGTATTCAATTTTGTTTTAAATCATCCGGGAGATTAAATTGATGATTTTGATACTATTCATTGTAAAACATTTAGAATATTAAATATAATATAGGATATTAAATCATATTACTTTAATGCATTTGTCCAAATATTTATTTAATAGAATACTGTTTCTGAGACATATCTAATTATCTAATCAATAATATGAAAAATTATCAGCTGATATTTATTTCGCTTTGTATTGTGCTTAGGTTTGCAACATAAGCTTTGGCTAACAAACTTGTTATTGTTATCCAAATTTATATTTAATATATCTGTTTCTTTTCTCAAATATTAAAATTTAGCAGTAAGGATTTCAGCTCCTCATAGATAATGACAAATGCATAAATTCCAGTTTTATCATGATCCTTCTATAAATGATAGAGATCAATAAGGGACAGGGGATAAAAGTACCCACAAACCATTTCTGTAGAGTAATGAAGACTTTACAAAACTATCCACACGTGGATGGGGAAGTAAATACTCATGACCAGCAGAATTGACTCAGGAGAGCACATGATAGTAGAGTTAAGCAGAAACTAAATTAAAATGGAAAAGTACACAAGAACATACGTCAAAGAGAGTTCACTCTCAAAAAAGCCACACACTGAGTAAGAAAGTCTGTGACATGAGTGATCACAGCACCATTTTCTGGAGAGACAAGACAGACACGAGCTGAAAAAGTACACAAGAATCCAGAGACCAAAATCAGTTACGTAGGAGTATCAAGGAGGCTGGCATCAGAATCCTCATCTGAAAAGAACTGAGGCAGCAGAGAATGAAACAAGGCAGTGAAATGTGGACCGAATCCATTATATCCGCCCAGGCTGTCCCCATGTGTCAGGGCCATAGAAAACCAGTGTTGAACATGAAAGAACTCTGAAAATATCTTACTCATGAACCTTTCCTAAATAGATTAATCTTTAATTAAGAAGCAGTGTTTGAGGAGCCTTTGGCAAAAAGACTTCACGTAAGCATCAAATGTTAGGAGTATTTTACTAGAAATTTAAGACCAAAAAAAAAAAAAAAAACCTGAAAAGTATATATGACTCAATTATTTAACAAGTTAGAAAAACCATGACCAAACCAAATGAGAGAAGGAAAAAAGGCAATATTTCACTGAGTATCTTGTTTGTACTTGATGGAAAACAAATGATATAATTTAAATTCACAAAGTGAATGACAATAAATAGAAATACTTAGGAACACAAAGATAAGTACAAAGAAAGATAATATTATTAAGTAAAATAGATTTATGGGAAGGGGAAGAAAAGACTTTTGAGCTTATTTTAAACTTTCTCAAAGTAAGAAATCAAAATATACTGTTTGAGGAAAGTGGGGAAGGATTAAGCAGTCATAGATGCTCCACTTCTAATCCAGCTCCCAGCTAATGCAATTCAGAAAGCAATAGAAGATGGCCCAAGTTCACGTGTTCCTACCACTGGTACGGGAAACATGGATGGAGTTCCAGGCTCCTGAATTTGGCCTGGCCCAGCCCTGGCCATTGTAGCCATTTGGGAAGTGAACCAGTGGATGGAAGATCTCTCTCCCTCCATCTCTTTCTCTTGTCTCTCCATCTTTTTCTTATACCTCTCCCTTTCAAATAAATAAACAAATCCACACTTGATCTTAGCCAAAAGGCTGAGAAGCAATATAAACAAATCTTAAAATTTTTCTTAGAAATTAATATAAAAGTCTACAAACTGTATGAATCAAACATGTTATTCCATGAAAGTAAAAGATGAATTTTTATGAAGATAATCATTAGAAAACAATAACAGTCAAAATACCAAAAGGAAAGCAAAAGCAGAACACAACAAGAAACAGAACATACAGTAAAAAGAAAACTAAAGCATAACATAATAAAATACTTTAAGAGAGTGTATTTGGGATGGGCATTTTGTGTAGATGGACATAAAACTCCATGGGATATTTGTGTCCCCTATAGTAGTGGCTAAGTTCCAGTCATAGCTCTGTTCCTAATCCCAGCTCCTTGCTGGGAGACAGCACATAATGGGTCAAGTAGTTGGGTTCTGCCACCCATGTGGGAGAATGAGATTAAGATTTCAGCTCTTGGTTCCAACCTGGCCAGCTATTGTAGGGCATTTGGGGAATGTATCAGCAGATTTCTATCTCTCTGTCTGTCTCATTTTCAAGTAAATAAAATAAATATATTTCTAAATTTTTAAAAGGAAAGAGTGCTTTAAACATAAATCAAATTAGCAGAAAGAAAATAATCAATTTTATCAATAAATATAAATACCTATTGCAGTTGAAAGAGAGATATTATGCTTGCATAAGCAACAAAGAAAAATCTAACTACATGCTGTATAAAAAAGATACAACTAAGACAAAGACTAAAAGATGTTTTAAAAATATGGCAATAAAATGGACAAAAGACTCAAGTGTCTTGATTTAAAGGTAGAATTTACATGGAAGCTATTAAATAAAAATATGATACCTTATAATACTAAATTTCCATTTAAATTAATATAAACTTATTTCTATGAATATCTATGGTATGTAAACATTTGTGAAATAAACATAATAATAGCCATCTTCACAAACAGAAATTATAGAACATACAAGGAGAAATAGAAATACCCTAATAATAGAAGACTTTAATACATTTTTGAAAATCCAACATATATCTGGAGGGTATAAAATAAGTAAGGATATAAAAGACATTGTAATAATAAGGTAGAATTTTTCAGATTAAATATCAATGTTTACACTATGATATTCTCTAATACAATCTTCTTTTCACAAATCATTCATGAAAATCAATCAGATAATAAACTACAAGATAAACCTTAGGAAGCTACAAAAGGAGAAATAAAAACAGCATTTTCTGAGTGAAAAACAATAAAACAAAAAATGATTAACAAAATTGTATGTTTAAAATAGTTTCCCAACTAGCAAATTTAAAACTCTCTATAACAAACAACTCTTGAGTTAGAACTAAGAGAACAAAAGCTGAAAATTTTTTTCAGAAAAAAATAATGAAAATATTACATATCTGAATCTATAGATTATAGTTTACACAGTGCTCAAAGGAAAAAATAGAGCTTCAAAGTCATATATCAAAAAATTGAAAAATTTAATAGTGGTGACAAATGCAACAGATAAAACTGAATTAATAAAGATAAACACAAAATTGGTAAGTTTGAAAACTAATAAAATTAACAAATCAATACAAATTTGTTCTTTGGAAAGCAAACTGCTAATTATTCAGAAACTTTAAATGGAGAAAATAAAAGAAATGAGTAATTTAAAGACAGAAATAACTAGAAAGAGAGGAAATCTTAAAAATATAAAAGCCTTCAGAATAGACATTTAGCCTAGCAGTTAGGATGCCTGTATCCCACTTTGAAGTGCCAGGGTTTGATCTTAGCTTCTGATTCTAGCTTCCTGCTAATGTACCCCTTGGCATCCGGGAGTGATGGCACAAGTAGTTGGGGTTTTGCCAACCATGTGCAAGACCTGGATTGCATTACACCTCCTGGTTCTAGCTCAACCTGCTCCTTGTGGATATATGGGGAGTGAACCAATGGATGGGAACTAGGAGCTAGTTTCCCTTTCTCGCTCTCTCCTTCTCTTTCTCTCTCTCCTTCTCTCTCTCTCTCTCTCCCCCACCTTCTGCCTCTCAAAACAAAAAAAAAATTAAAATACTTAAAGTTCAAAAATACAAACACTGCATAGAAAATTCTATTAATATAAATTTCCAAAATCTACATGCAATAAATAATTTTTAGGGAAACAATACAGAGTAAATGGAAGTGATTTAAGACTGATGATTTGGGTAGACCAATCTCTATAGAGAAAAACAAAAGGTTTTTCTAAAAGAAATGTTCTAAAAGAACATTCTAAAAGAATGTCATAAATAAATACCAGAACTACTTGACTTCAAAGGAAAATTATACCTAACCATTGTTAAGACTTTTTATTTTTAAGATTTTATATTTTTATATAAGATCTTATATTTTTAAGATTTCCTCTCTTTCCAGTTGTTTCTGTCTTTAAATTACTCATTTCTTTCATTTTCTCCATTTAAAGTTTCTGAATAATTAGCAGCTTGCTTTCTAAAGAACAAATATGTTTTGGTTTGTATCTCAATTATAGATATTCTTCAAACTCTTCAAATTGTTTCACAGCATAGAAAAACACAGGAGAAACTCCAGGATATTTTTGAAGGAATTATAACATTGATTCTAATACTTGAGAAAATTCCACAAAAATTACAGATCAATATCCCCAATGAATATAGATACAAACTCTAAATTATTGTTAAGTAAGAAAATCCAACAATACTACAAAATAAAACATGTCATATCCAAATATGGCTTCTTCCAGAGATGCAAGAATGGTTCTCTTTTGGTAACTCCATTTAAAATCTTGCCATAAATGTAATGAAAAGAATAACACCCTTACTCTCCTAGATGATGACTAGACATTTTACAAATTTCAGCACTCTTTTCGTAATACATGTGAGTCACTGAAAACTTCTTTAAAATTATAAGGCACAGGCAACTCAACCAATATGTCATTATATGAATCAATGAGGAACACTGGTGGCATTCATGTCAAAACCATAGGTAAGTCATGGTGTTCAGCATTTGTCTCCTTTAATGATATGCTGAAGATAGTAACCAGTACATTTAGATGGGAGTGGTAAATATATAAGAATTGGAAAGGAAATGTAAAATGATGTTTATTTTATAATATAGTACTTGAAAGTCTCCTGAGTCAATATGTAAGTGACTGCATGCTAGGACAAATCACTTAAGATAGGAGGATATCAAATTACTGTAATCAGAAAAAATCATTAGCCTTCATATATACGGAAAATAATCAGAATATGTAATAAAATAGCAGCAATAATAAAAATATTAAATAGAGGCAAGAGGGGAATTTTTTAAAATACTCATTAAAAAACAAAAATTGGACTGAAAAATGAAAATGCATATTAAATTCATGGATAGAATGACTCAACATAAGTCAGTTATCAATTCATTGTAAATTAAATTATAAAACAAATGTCAATCCAATAAAAATTCTGAAAGGATTTTTTTCTGGATGTAGACAAATTGTTCTAACATTCATATGGGAAAGGTTTCAGGAAATAACTTCTTGAAAATTAGTATCAAAAGTAATGGAGCTTTACCAATATTAATTGTATGTATAAAGGACGTGATTCTGAAGGGTGGCTCAAGCATCAGAACAGACTAGAAAATCCAGAAATAGACTTTGGCACATAACAAAGCTTAGAAAGTGATTGAAATGACATGTTAAATTATTAATGAATATATATAGTTTTAAATAAATGATTTTAAAACAGCTAGAGAGTTGTTGATAAAAAAGATAAATTAAATGTATACTTGTAATATACACCAAAATAAACTTAAAGTGGATCAAAGTTTCTAAAAAATGAAAAAATACAAGTTCTGGGGAGGAGGAGCATTTTATTTACATTGCAATGGTGAAAACTTGTGTAATTATGACTTAGAGATTCAGAAGTATCATAGGGAAAGATTGATAAATGTAGCTGGATTTACAAAAAACCTTTTATAAAACAAAAGTTACAAAAACATAAAAGATAAATTATTTTCTAGAGAAACTATCTACAATATATTAT
This sequence comes from Oryctolagus cuniculus, assembly GCF_964237555.1. Taxonomy (NCBI): domain Eukaryota; kingdom Metazoa; phylum Chordata; class Mammalia; order Lagomorpha; family Leporidae; genus Oryctolagus; species Oryctolagus cuniculus. The sequence goes on along the minus strand of NC_091434.1, from coordinate 79,121,492 downwards.
ACAAATGGACAATAAAACGAAAAAAGTAGAAATTGTGCAGAGGAAATGGACAGTTGACAGAAAAAGAAAGGCCCATAGTACGTAACTATATGAACCTTACTCATAAGAAGGGTAGTATAAACTGAACTCAATTACCATGACAGACATAAAGAAGACTGATTCACTCAATTTGCCAGGTTTTGGGGTAGTATAAAACAGATCAAAGCTTATCAAGAGAAATTTAGCATATGCATTTACTCTTTTACCCATAAATCTCACTTATAGGACTATTTTGTGCAGGGATATATGTATACATATGTGAAAATATTTGTACAATTCCTTTTGGCATTATTGTAATGGCCAAATTTGGAAACAACCTAAATGTCCAGCAGAAGAGGACTGGTTGAATAAACTATGGCATCTCCCAGTCAAATGGATTCCAAAGCAGCTGATAAATTCTGTAAGGCAACAAAAGGTGACATAAGCTTTGAGATTCTTATATAAAATCATTTTGCGTCAAATACAAATACATCTTGGAAAACTGAATAGATATAAAATGTACTAACATTATTACAGTAGCAGAATGAGAAGAGCATTGTGTTCATGTTGCCTTTTACTTACGGTTTACAGTTTTGACTGGTAATATGGGGTTTACCCTCTCTGGGGAGGCGGCATTTTCCTCATCTGTCACGTATTCGAAATTAATGATGAACATCATAGCCACACCCTCTTGGTTCTTCACTGGAATTATGTGAGTGTTACAAATGAAAGTAGACCCTAAGGAGATGAAAAGTGAGTGTTAGGTCAAAAATAAGCCTTCATTTTGACCAGCAGTAATATTAAAATAGAACATACCCCTACAGAATTTTCTATGTTAAATAATCACTGAAATTTAATAAAAATAATATGACATTTAATTGGTATTTTATGGAGTATTTATTTACTTAAAATATGCATTGTTGTCAGAAATAATACAAAGAAAATTCAGTCATTACCTTGTGGAAAACCAAGATATCAAATCCCACTTGCTTTCACAACTGTTTCCATAATAGTTCATATGGAAAAAAATGTATTACTTAGCATTCAAGAAAACACTCCTAACCTTTCTTTATATAGTTTTATTGTATCTGGACCTATACAAAATATAGCTGTATAAAAATGATCATAACTCATTTTTGTCATCTTGATTTTAGCAATAAGAAAAATAAATTATTTCCTCTTTGTGTCTTCACTTTCTTGGACATGAAATAGCAAATTATTGATTTTGTCTTATATACAGCCCAATAATTCTTTCCTTTTCTGTGCAAGTTCACAATGCCCAAATAACAGTGACTTATTTTTCTCTGAATCTTTCACAAAACAAAAACAAAATTTTGCTTATTTAGTCAAGTTAACTCTTCAGCCAAGATGATATTCTTCAAAAAGCCAACGTTACAGCACTATAAAATATATTTTACTAGTATCATCTTCTTAAAACTGTATATATGAAATATATAAATTCTATTCCCTTTATATAAATAAAGTTAAAAGAGTTATCTAGAAGTGAAATGAGCAAAGGGATGACTCACTTTACAAGGTACTACTACCACCCATTCTCTGTCAAAAACACTGAGATCCAAGATACAGAGAACATACTTGAAAAGCTGACTTCTTTTAAATAAACTTAGAGCTAACTTCTAGTATTCACTCAAAGCAGTTTCCTCATAGCTTTAACTTCTGAATGTTTTCTTTAATTATCATGATGGAAATCTCACAAGCTAGAGTTTATTTTATTATTATTATTTTAAAAGCATGATATTTTTAAGATGAAAATTCTTCAGGAAGGGTTCTTTTTTAATTTTTTTAAAAAGATTTATTTATTTATTTATTTATTTGAAAGTCAGAGTTACACAGAGAGGAGAGGCAGAGAGAGAGAGAGAGAGAGAGAGAAAGAGAGAGAGAGAGAGAGAGGTCTTCCATCTGATGGTTCACTCCCCAATTGGCGCAACAGCCGGAGCTGTGCTGATCCGAAGCCAGGAGCCAGGAGTTTCTTCCGGGTCTCCTATGCAAGTTCAGAGGCCCAAGGACTTGGGCCATCTTCTACTGCTTTTCCAGGCCATAGCAGGGAGCTGGATTGGAAGTGGAGGAACTGGATCTCAAACCGGCGCCCATATGGGATGCTGGCGCTTCAGGCCAGGGTGTTAACCCACTGTGCCACAGCACCGGCCCCAGAAAGGGTTCTTTTAAAAAAAGATATATTTATTTATTTGAATCTCAGTTGCAGAGAAAGATCTTCCACCCTAAAGCCAGGATCCAGGAACTCCATCCTGGTCTCTCACATAGGTGGCAGGGACACAAGTACATGGACTGTTTTTTACTGCTTTTCTAGGTTTGTTAGCGGGGAGCTGAATCAGAAGCAGAGCAGGCAGAACTCAAACTGGCACTCAGATATGGGATGCTGGCATCATAAGTGATGGTTTAACCTGCTGTGCCACAACACTGGCCTCCCAGGAAAGGCTCTTAATCATTCAGGCAGTAGTGTACATTTTAACTGTGTGCTTTTTAACCTCTGTCTGAGATATGCTGACTCTTGAGGAGAGAGACAGTTCAATGTAGAAGCAGGCTGGACTGGCAAGAAACTTTAGACTGAGGTGTGAGGAAGGGTCAGGACAGCTGGGGCCAGGGCACAGGGGTAGGAGAAGATAGCTGAATGATTCAGTTGGGAGATTCAATATTTGCAAAGGCTAGTGGATGCTAATGTTCCAAAAAAATCTGACTGTCAAAAACAAAATAAGCATGAGAAAACTTTTTAATTTTTTTCTGATACCTGCATCTTGGTTCCTACTGTCAGAACTTATGACAAAGGCTATTGCTGATATTGCTATAATTTGAGGACATCACAGGGCAGGACTCTTGAGAACACGGCTGGAGATCTAATTATGCTTGTGAAATTATTTCTATTGTATATGTGCTCTAATTTCCTAAAACATGATTTACAAGTACACCTTCAGAATGTAGACTCTTTTTAAGAGGGGGTAGTTATGTTTTAATTCTACCACAGATTTTCAAATGGGCATAATATCCAAATGATTTGTAACTAATTTCATATTTTCTAAAAAGTTGGTATGATCTTCGTGGATGTTGGAAAATATGCTCTAAGAATGGCGTCCTGCACTTTCAGCTCTATCTTCAATTCATTTAATAAAATAGTTAGCTAGAGCACTTGTCATAGTTTCCATGGTAACAAACAGGATGACTTTAGTAAACAGAAAATAAGCAATTTAAGACTGTTCCATTAGAACTAAAAATAGAATTGCTTCAGGCTAGGCATCACAATACGCACTGGTTAAACAGAGTCTAAAGAGAAGTGAGAAATAGCCATTATGTACTTTCCTAATGAACCAAAATACATATTGATTTTACCACTTAAAATGACATTTTCTGGATCATTTAGAATATCATTGTGAATTTGCAGATTTGATACTTAGTAGTTTCAAATCTCAACATTTGGTGTGTACTGCTGACTGTAAAATAATACAGAGATGTTTGAGGAATCAATAAATAAAAAATATGAGTATAGACATCTAATCGATTTGTAGTAGAACAGAGTAATTTTGCTTTTGGTAATAAAAGGAAAATAATGTCTTTCAATACAAATACTTGTAAATTTACAGTTAAGTGCTAAAAATTATAAAATTATAGTGCTTTAGAAAATAGATGAGCTATATGCATAGGCCCTATAGCATACTGAATACATGTAATTAATCTGAGATTTACTGCCCACTGTCACTGTTTCCTGCATGTTTCTATTAAACAATATATCTTCTCTAAAGTCAACTGAAGACTTTCATATATATGTTTTTTTCTTTTAGTTTTGGAATTTAATACCTCCATTAATCTTGCATAGCTGCCTGAAAAGCAGACAATGAAAGGAGATACATGGAATTTAGAAGAGGAGAAGAAAAGAATGCATTTTATAGAGTAAAAATATTTTAGCTTGCACAGTTCTATAAATTCCCATGCTCAGACAAGACATTACTTTTGTAAAGTGATATGACCCAAAGAAATCATTACCATATTATCCTGAACATTTATTGTGAATGCAATATTAGGAGCAAGAATGATGGAAACACAATCCCACGAACACTAATCTAGTAATGATGAAAAAATAGTTATATTCAATAATTTGTAGATAAGAGAACTAAATAAGGAACTGGCATTGGACACAGTGGTTTAAGCCATCATTGCAATACTGGCATCCCACATGAGCACCAGTTGAAGCCCCACCTGCTCCACTTTCAATCCAGCTCTCTGCTAATGAGTATGAGAAAAAAGTGGAAAATGCTTCAAGTACTTGGACCCTTGCCACCCACATAAGAGACCTGGATGAAGTTTCTGGCCCGTGGCTTTCACTTGTCCAGGATCCTGGGTGTTGTGGCCATTTCAAGAGTGAACAAATGGATGAAAAATATCTCTCTGTCTCTGTCTTTCTCTCTCTGTAACTCTGCCTTCAAAATCAATCAATCATCAATCAATCAATATTGTATTGAAAATATTGTATTCAAATGGAATTAATAATGCTTGTTAGGAAGTAACATTTACAATATCATTATCCATTAATTCCAAAATTGTTCATAGAATTATGCTATACTAAAATTAGACTCAATTTCAAGTTCATGCTGTTTCTCATGAATGAAAACATTCCTAATGTGGCAAAGACTATTCAGGAGGCGCAATGCTCATTTTAACACAATTTATGGAATATCGATTTTTAACTATGGCCATAGAGCAAGGGAACGCAGAGCAAGCCCAATAGTTGTGAAAGTTGTACTTTTGTTAATAATAGATTGCACATGCTTAGCTGCATTTTTTTAAAAAAGCTAGGTCTACTCCATCTGAACTGTATTACATATGTTTTGTTCTACTGTTCGTGGTGTGTGAGCAGTTTGGTACCTGTGAGAGGGGGTGGGGAAGGGAGAATGGATAAAGTCTAAGGAGAATGAAGAAGCCATAGTGAACTGATGTGCATGGTATGGAGCTAAGACTTTTCTCTGGATTATATGGGAAAGTTTTGGAGAGTTTTCTTTTGTACCTAATATGATTTAACTTAAAACTGTCATTCTGATATGTGCTTTGTTCAGAGTGCAAGCTTCACACTGTTCAGTAGAAGTCATCCCTGTGAAGTTCTTAGAACATGGCTTAGCATGGAGGAAAACTCAACAATGTGAGCTAGTATTTTTGCCTATTGTTGAAGGGTCTCCCGAGAAGCAAAGCAACTCTCAAGACTCTCTCTATTTCTTTCTCTCTCTCTTTTTTTTTAAGATTTATTTATTGGGGCCGGCATTGTGGCATAGCAGGTAATGCCACCACCTGCAATACTGGCATCCCACATAGGTGCCGATTTGTGTCCCGGAGGCTCCATTTCCAATCCAGCCCCCTGCTAATGCACCTGAGAAAGCAGCAGAAGATGGCCTAAGTGTTTGGGCCCCTGTAACCCACCTGTGAGACCTGGAAGAAGCTCTTGGCAGCTGGCTTCAACATTGTCCAGTCCCAGCTGTTTTTGCCATCTGGGGAGTGAACCACTATATGGAAGAGCTAGTGAACCACTATATGGAAGAGCTCTATTTCTGCCTCTCTCTCTTTCTCTCTAAAACTCTGACTTTGAAAGAGTTTAAAAACAGTTTATTTGAAAGAGTTATATAGAGAAAGAGAGGGAGAGAGATCTTTTATTTGCTGGTTCACTCCTCAAATGACTGCAATGGCTGGAGCTGGGCTGGGCCAGAAACCAGGAACCAGGATTCAGGAGCTAGGAGCTTCATCCTGGTTTCCCATGTGTGTGACAAGGGTTCAAGTACTTGGACCATCTTCTACTGCTTTCCCAGGCAAATTAGCAAGGAGCCAGATTGCAAGTTGAGCAGGCGGGACTCAAACTAGTGTCTATATGGATGCATCATCACCGGCAGCAGCTTGACCAACTGTGCCACAACTCCAGCCTCAACATTCTGTAATTTCTTCCAACCTGTTGCTGTTCTCAGAGTCAGAAACAACAGTGTTTTTGTTGTTGTTATTTTGATTTTTAAAGATTTATTTATTTATTTGAAAGTCAAAGTTACAGAGCAATGAGGAGAGGCAGAGAGAGAGACCTTCTATCTGCTAGTTCACTCCCCAGATGGCTGACACAGCTGGGGCTTGCCCAGGCTGAAGCCATGAGACAGGAGCTTCTTCCAGGTCTCCTTCATGGGTGGCAGGGGCCATCTTCCACTGCTTTCCCCAGACCACCAGCAGGGAGCTGGATAAGAAATGGCGGAGCTGGGACACAAACTGGCAGCCATATGGAATGCAAGTGTCACAGGCAACGGTTTTACTGGCCCCAGGGCTTTTGTCTGTCTGTTTTTTTTTTTTTTTTATTTCATATTTTGTGGCACCATTATTCTACTTCGAATTGATCAGATTAGTGAATTGCTGAGAGCTTTTAATTCCTGTTTCTCTGGTAGGCTAGGAGGCCCTTTAAAGATTAAAAAAATAAATCATTAGAGAGCTGCCCTATAAGAAACACAAAACACAGCAACCTCAGGATAGAAAAGCATCATCAAAAAAAGCAATTTTTTATCTTGTGTTGAAAGGCTTATAGAAAAAACAAAAGGGATTGTTTCATCTCCTAGAATGTTAAAGTCACTGGTAAGGAATGTCTTAAGGTAGAGCCAGGTAGAACCACAAGTTAAAATAGGCAAAATCCACACTTTGCTTTTCTGTAGCTCATCTTTCTTTTTTCCTTCTTTTGGCACCTCTTGTATGTAGATACAAGTCTATCTTCAGGCTTCCAAGGTGAAATGTGATGGGCTACTGCTTATCAAGAAAGAAAGTCTTACAAATCTTAATGTTTTATAAAATTGGTAATTGCATAATTGATTACCCCTCCCAGGAGATTTTTTTAGAATTTTTAGTCTACCACAAGTAGACTAAGATGAACTTTAATATTCTGGTTGTGTAGATAAGATCTTCCAGACATCTCTTTTATTCACACCCTGCAAGTCACTGCTTGTTCAAAGCAATATCATCATCATACTGCTTGTGACCCAAAAAATAAGAGAGGGCCATGATGGAGTCCTGGGTCAGAACTAGAAGAAATTGCTATGAAGACCTTACATTGTCTGGCCACTTTTATATTTCTAAACTGATGTTATCATATTACTAATAAGAAAAGTAAAGGAAGCAAACTTTACCCTCACTCTTGATCCACTTCCAGAATTTATTAAATGGTTTTCAGAATGACAGAGTAGTGAGAATATTCCATTCAAGTTATATTTATAACTAGACTGTAAACTCCCAAATATAAAATGTTTTTATTCTACGCACATAAGGCTCAACATATAATGGGAGCTCAGTAAATATTTGTTTACTTAATAATGATTGCTTTTACCTCTCTCCGACAGAAGAATCATTCATGGAAAGCTGTTCATTCATAGCAAGGGACCCTTGAGTCGGGCCAGAGTATCATTCGTGACTATGGTAAGCAGTAGCCTTATTCTTCAAAAGATAGACTTTGGAGTCAAGATACCTGGGTTCTACACTTCACAAGTTATTTAGCTTTTGTTCTGACTTCTTTCTTTGTGGACTCAGGACAATATTAATCTCCTAAAATGTGAGCAGTAAATGAGAGGATACTGTTATGGTGAAAGGTCTAGCTAATAGTAGATGATACGTGGTGGTTCATGGGAATGGAACACAGTAGCTATAGACACTACTTATGCTCAAAGAGTTATTCGATTCTCCTAAGAGTTCAGAAAATGTTTCACAGAAGTTTGTAAGGCTGAAGAGGCATAACTTGGAGAAGAAGGAAGTTCCATGACAAAGAAACATGTAAACACTTTAAAACAACTTCACTTTAATAACAGATTATTCAGAGCCTTCTATGAGACAGGTATTGTTCTAGGAGCTAGCAGTTCAGCAGGTAACAAAATAGTCTTAAATACTAACTTTGTTTTGGTTTACGATGAAGTGGTGGTGGTGGTGAAGACAAAACAAATAATTACATTACATAGAAGTTTAAATGCTGGTAATATGATAGACTGCCATTGAGAAAATAAAGGAGATAGTGAGTACCAGGAATAGGGGAGCATAATAACTTTTAGGAGAATGGGAAGGGTCTGGCCAAGAAGATCATATTTGAGTTAAGACCTGAGGAAGGTGAAGAGTGAGTCAAGAGACATCTGGGAAAAGGTAACAACATGTATAAAAGTCCTGTTATATGCTGAACTGTGTCCCCCTGGAATTCAGATTTTGAGGTCTTAGAGACTGATGTGACTATATTTGGAGATGGGTATTTAAAAAAGGAAATAGTGATAAATGGTTTCATCTAGGCAGAACCCTAATCAAATACGACATTGTTCTTATCAGCAGAAGATGACATACCAGGAGTGCACATGTGCAGGCCACCTGAGGACACAGAAAAATGGTGCTCATTTGCACACTGGGGAGAGACGCCTTCCCCAAAACCCACCCAGCAAGCACCTTGACCTTGATGAACTTGCAGACTCCAGAATCATGAGAAGACAAATTGTTGTTTAAGTCACCAAGTCTGTGGTATTTTGCTACAGAAGAACAGGCCAACTACAATAAACTTTCAGATTGGAGCACACCAGAACAGGAGACCAGTGTGGCTAAAACATATTAAGTTGGGGGAAATGTTAAGAATTCCAAGTTGGAAAGGTAACAGGGTAAGGAAGTGGGAGTGGTAGCAGACTTGTGATCACTGCCATGACTTGGAGTGACAATGTGAAGCCACTGGAAAGTAAGTGATACAGCAGACTCATAGAATGGTAGATGTCTTTAATGGCACTCTGACCTCAGAATCAGCCTTTAAGCATTTGGATCTGGCTAAAAAGCCCATGAGAGTATTTCAGGCATGGAAAGGCAAGATATTTTGGCAAAAAAAAAAAAAAAAGACCTAAATGAAAGATCTCTGTGAGTGAGATCCCACCAGAAAGAATGGGCCATCAAAGGAGGTACCTTTCTCTGAAGGGAAGAGAGAATTTCCACTTTGAATATGGCCTTGTCTAAATAAGATTGGAGTTGGTGAACTCAAGAGGCTTCCACAGCCTTGGCATCTCATGACAAGAGCCCCGGGTGATTACTTATGTCATAAATAAGAATGTCAATTGTTAAATCAACATCAGGAGTCACTGTGCACTTACTCCCCATGTAGGATCTCTGTCCTTAATGTGTTGTACTATGTGAATTAACAGTATAACTAGTACTCAAACAGTACTTTATACTTTGTGTTTCTGTGTGGGTGAAAACTGTTGAAATCTTTACTTAGTATATACTAAATTGAAAATGAATCTTGGCCAGCGCCATGGCTCACTAGGCTAATCCTCTGCCTTGCGGCGCCGGCACACCAGGTTCTAGTCCCGGTCGGGGCACCGGATTCTGTCCCGGTTGCCCCTCTTCCAGGCCAGCTCTCTGCTGTGGCCAGGGAGTGCAGTGGAGGATGGCCCAAGTGCTTGGGCCCTGCACCCCATGGGAGACCAGGAGAAGCACCTGGCTCCTGCCATTGGATCAGCGCGGTGCGCCGGCCGCAGCGTGCTGGCACGGCGGCCATTGGAGGGTGAACCAACAGTAAAGGAAGACCTTTCTCTCTGTCTCTCTCTCTCTCACTGTCCACTCTGCCTGTCAAAAAAAAAATGAATCTTGATGAAGAACGGGATGGGAGAGGGAGTGGGAGATGGGATGGCTGCAGGTGGGAGGGTGGTTATGGGGGAAAAATCCACTATAATCCAAAGGTTGTACTTTGGAAATTTATATTTATGAAATAAAAGTTAAAAAAAGAAAGTAAGTGATAGACTGCAACATGTATTTTCAGATTATCATCTTGGCTACTGTAAAGGCATGGGCACGTGAAATATCTGTTATATTGTTAGATAAACAGTATCAATAGACTAATGGTATACTACAATATATAATACTGGATGGGGAGCAATGGATAAGGCTTCAGCAGCAAGAAGCCATGTCCTGACAGCTTTCGGTTTTCTTGGAATTCAGTGTTATGGTGTTGTGGATATACAAAATTGTCTTCAAAAAGACAATGTCTTCAAAAAGAAGCATGTTAGTGTACAAAGCACTTAGACAGGGATTGCTAATTATTTTGCATGCTATAATATCTTAGAGATGAGAAATATCTTCAAAAGATTCAGGAGCTATTTATTTGATTGTAGAGACAAGGACATTTAGAAAGACTTGAAAAATTTCATGACTATACAAATAAATGGAATGCCCAGTTTTAATTAGCACATAGATTCTGTTTAGTCTGACTGATTGGGTCAAATTTTATTGCTTGTGAGAGGTATAAAGCCATCATTAGAACATTTGCTCATTTCTCTTATTTCACCTGTTAAGTCTAAAGCAATTTACTGAAAACAAAGAGAAGAAACTCATGTGAATGAAAAAAAAATGCTTTATATAAAAGCATTATAAACAAAACCAATGAGCTGACAAAGAAGCTGCAGTGGATCTGATAAAACATTAGGTCAAAAGAAACAGCCCTAACATAATAATCACCAATATCTATATAATTAACATACAATAACCAACACCGTTAAATCAAACCAGTCATAAGCATATTTAGATAGTTGCTGAAGTTAATAAAATAACGTGGGACCAGCATTGGCCTTTACAAATTTCAAGAAGAGAGTACTTATTTTTTCTTGTTGTTTGAAAGATGAAAAATTAATGTAATTTGCAGAAATCTGGTTGCCAAGTTCATATTCTGCTATGTGGTAGTATTAGTAACATCTGTGATGTCAATATTATGAATGATTTATTTACTTGAAACTATATTAAATGTTCAGAAAATGGTAACAGTGCCATTAAGTAGAAAATCTATTGGCTGTGTACTTATGTGCAGCCCATAGAATTGGATAAACCTAGCTCCACTGTTATTCAAAGAGTGATCTTGAGCAGCTTATATCATTCCTTCCCCTTCCTTGTCTGAAAATGAGGAAAAGGAACAGAGTACTTTGCCTCATGGTATTGTTGGAACCTTGAAATGAGACACTAACTATAAAGCATTTAGCACAAAGTCTAGCCTACAGCAGGTGAGCAATGCATGAGTTCTATTGTCACAAACAGGAGGCAGAGGAAGGAATCAATTTCTCAAAGCGCAATAAATACCAAAGATTCAGCAGTGCAATCAAGTCATTCAACTCCTGCTTGATTCCAGGGTGAATGCATCAGGTTAATTCCCTTGGTTTAAGATGAGAAGATAAATAGAGGTGGCCACTTGGTAGAGAAAAGATACTTCATCATCTAAAAATATGTCTCCTTAACTTTGCTGTGATGTTGGAAAGAGACAGATAATTTGCATAGTGGGGCTTGGCCTGGTTGTCTTCTTTAGTTTTCTACTTTCAATCTTTCGCTCCAAGTACCATGGCTATCCTTACAGTGATCTGGACTTTGAGTGAGAAGATGAGATTTGGACCATGGTACTTAAAAACCCTGTAACCTCAGCTTTTTAATTAAATGAAGCTAAGTGGGATTTGCGTAAAGTGAATGTTTGCCATGAAGATAAAAAGTGTTCCTGACGTTATACTACTTTGAATTCATGATTTCATCTTTGTTGACTGTGAAAAGTTAGCTTATTCTTGTATACTTTTTTTAAACTGTGGGTTTTTCTGGTACATTTAATTTATAGAAATGAGTAGCAACATTTAATATTCCACAAAGGAAACATCCAAGTGTTTTTAAAGCATATTAAATTCAATGTATGCCACAGATTGAAATATATGACAATGTAACTATGAATTCATGTTTTAGAACTGCTTGCTCATTAGTAAAGGAAATGACACAGTTAAAGGAAATGTATGAAATGTATGTTAAAGAATTGTGAGTATTGTACAGGGATAAAGCATATGCATGAAAATGTCATGTTGAAAATTATACTTATTGAAGTTTCAGTTATAAAGGACGTGCACTGTTACAAAAATAGCTGTGAGATTCTTATTTTTCTTTCTTATATTTCATCCTTTCCTGTGGATTTTTTCCATTGCCTTTAAAAAGTATGCTGTATACCACTTAACATTGCCATTTTAATTTTTTTAGATTTAGCAATTTTTAACATTTTGTCATACTTACTTCATATGTAGATATAATATATACACTTATATATTAATTTTCTTGAAAATAGTGTTGTTAATACCAAAAAATGTGGGATTCATGACAAGCTCTTTAAGTGAGGAAAGAGGGTATAGCGTCATGTACATGGTGTAATACACTAAAAGCAAGATTTATAAGTTTATACCAAATAATATGATGTAGACACAATTTTTATATTCTCTCTTTCTATATACTTATTTTTCTGATATTTATTTAAGGTAACACATTTCATGTAATTCATATATATAGATTTAGGAACATAGTGATTTTTCCCATCCCCTTTCCGTCCCTTCCATCCTCCCACCCTTCCACCTCCTTCCTCTCTTATTCCCTCTCTTAAATTTTACAGTGATCTACTTTCAGTTTACTTTATACTCATAAGATCAACCCCAAATTATAAAGATTTCAACAAATAGTAAGAATAAAAAAAACATTGTTCCTCAACAGTATGGGCTATAAAGAATCCTAGAATCTCAAAATGTGAATTTCACTCCTATACATTATATTTTTGGTACTCATTAATTACTGCAGAGCAGGGAAAATATTTGTCTTTTTGGGAGTGGCTTATTTCACTAAGCATAATGGTTTCCAGTTGCATCCGTTTTGTTGCAAATGACAATATTCCATTCTTTTTTATGGCTGAATGATATTCCATAGTGTATACACATCACATTTTCTTTCATCATCAATTGATGATCATCTGAGTTGATTCTATATCATAGCAATTGTGAATTGAGCTGCAATAAACTTGGGGGTACAGATAAGGTAACTCTTTCATATGCTAATTTCATTTTGTTTATGTAAATTCCCAGGAGTGGGATTGCTGGGTCATATGTAGGTTATATACAGATTTCAGAAGTATCTCGATACTGTCTTCCAAAATGGCTGTACTAGTTTAAATTTTTAGCAGTAATAGATTAGCGTACATTTTTTTCCACATCCTCACCAGTATTTATTGTTTGTTAATTTCTGTATGAGAGCCATTTTAAGTGGGGTGAGGTAAAACATCAATTTTGTGTGTGTGTGGTTTTAATTTGTTTCCATGATGGTTAGTGATCCTGAGTAGTGTTTCATGTGTCTGGACATTTGAATTTCCTCTTTGATATTAATTTCCACATCTAAGAGAAAACACATGATATTTTTCTGATAGCAGAATTCAGGTACTTTTGGCAAGCTCAACAGTCAGTGCAATTTTGTATGTAGTAGAAACAATCTTTATTTCTGAATTTCCTCTAGAAGTACTGTGATCCACATTTGAAAGCACATTTTCAGAAGGCAGGTAATGCTAGGAGCTAAGATTCACTGAGTCCCAGCCATTCTTCTGATGCTCTCTATGCCTTAACATCATTTGCATCATCCTCATTATGCAGACATGAAGTGAGAAGTGCACGCAGATTCTCCTTTCCCTTGATCTAAGAGTACTTCAAAAACAAGTCGCAGACCAGGGTTTGAGCTCACAGCTATAATGAGTTCAGTGTTTCCCCACCACACCATTGTTTCCCAGAGTGAGATGATAGTAGTAGATGATACTGGAAAGGGTCTTCCATAATTAAGCCAATTTAGGAAATGTCCTCCTCAAGGAGATTCTCAGTGCATATTCTTATATTAGAGATGTTGAGAAATTCTGCAATTATGAATAAATTTGCTTAAGGCAGAGTTTCCCAAATTCATTTGACTCTGAAATCCTGTGTTAGAGAAATTTGCAATAACACCTAACTCCTTGAATGTCACTGGAAAACACTAAATTTGTCAGTTCCTTCTCTGTTTCAAAGATACCCTTCTGAGAGAAACAGAGAGAGGCAGAAAGAGAAAGTGAGAGAGAGAGACAACAGTAAATATCATAGGTCACCTAGGTGATTATAAGAGAGCAAGAAGTTTTGGGAGACAAAGGCCTGAGCCAAGAGAGGAGGAGAATGACAAAGGCCAGTGTCACCTGTTCAATGTATTTTGCTTGCTAAATACATTCTCAGAAATCCAACTAAAATAGCATTGTCATATTTGATCACATATCTTGCAGCAATGATTTTCCCATAAGTTTGTTCTAAGTTAAAAGGTTATTGCTAAATAAAATATGATATTTTTTCACATCTTAGCCCCAATTCACACTACTTGACAGACAATTATGTTTTATTACACAAATGCTCTAATTCAATAATCCATTAATATTCTTCACCAGAAAGTTCATGAGATAGCTCTAGGATGCAGGGAAACATTGGTTCAAAGATTTTTTTTTTTTTTCACAAGACGTATTTTTGTTACCAAGCCTTGAATTTACCTAAATCAGGTCCATGCCACTAAATTGCCATTTGTTCAGTCCAGTTGCATTAACAATGCACTGACAGAGCTGATTCAGAACGTGAGCAAATCTGCACATCACCATGGTATGCACAAATGACCTTCAAAGTCAAAACTTCGTGAAAATTCTGGGTACAGATACTATGCAGATGTCATTGTTAACTGAGGCTATAGTGCATGGTTTTATGCGTGACAGGCTCCATTATCATGTCTATGTGATTGGTAAAATAAGCCATACATCTTATGCTCTTTTGTAATACTCGCACATACACACAGGTTACAAATGATGTGAGTCTATTTTATATTTCATAGTGAGTGAAATATATACTAAATTAATAAAATTTAATAAGAAGGTGTTGGGTAACTCCTGTGTATAAGATCCTGCACCAGAAATTATAGGTATTACAAACATGACCACAAACAGGAATCTTTATCAATTGAACCCAATCAGGGAGTGTGATGGATGGCCTGAGGAGAGAGCACATAATGTCTCTTAGGGACATAGAAGGTTTCATGGAGGAAGTGTCATTTAGACTGGGTCTTAAATTGTTGGGATAGGTAGAAATTGGGAAGAGAGGCTTCTCCAGCTGAGGAAAAGTATGAGCAATGCAGACATGTGCTGACCCTGAAGCAAAATGAATGGTGTGTAGCGCTTTGCAAGGCAACCAGTTTTCTTGTTCTCATGCCTGAACTTATACTATTGATAGAAGCTAACTGTTATTAAACAATTGTTTTGTGCTGAATCATTTATGTTGTTTATCTCCTGAAATACTCACAAGAAAGTTAAGGAAGCATGTACACTCAATTCTTCTATTTTGTAGAAAAGAGACTTGAGATATGGAATGAAGAAGTAACTTCCACTACTCACAGGGCCAGATGAGACAGAATTTTCATCTAGATGGTCTGCATGCCAAGATCTTCACACAACATATCAAGGCCTTTATCTCTACTATTTCCATGTGCTATGATTAATCTAAATCATACAGAGTTCCCTATCCTTTCACAGCCTCTTCAGGATTCTTTTCTTCACCCAACACATTACTCCAGATGGTTCTGGCCTTGTCTGAGAGTCATGTGTATTGGGTATAGACTTTGTTATGGTTATTATTAGGCTTTTTAGGAATGTCAGGGATCAAAGTGATAGAAGCAGGACAAGATGAAATTGAAAATTGAAGGAATTTCTCTAGGTGTCTTGACTTTCTCACAAAAATTATTTTCCTATTTAAACATTGTAATGTAGAATTTTTATTTTCAATTTTTCAGTGCCTACATTGTTTTTACAAGATAACAGAAGGATCCCTTGGAAAACAAGTGAAAACAGTGTTTTGCCTTCCCATTGCCAATGGTTAGAATGCCCAATGTTAGTGGAGAGCACCCTCCCCCAGGTTCTGACACAAGGCTTTGGGGCATATGGCTACTACAGATGTCCCTGTCCCCTAAGGCTGCCAGAGGCATGAACCTGCACTAGATGACTGATGGCAAGGGTTGCCTTGCAATGGCTCATCTTACCCTGGATATGTTTTTCAAGTCAGTTGCACAGCAAGAGGGAGAGATATTTCATTTCAGATTCCTACAGATCATATTTATTGTTGCTTCCATGTCTTACTCATATCAGTGCTTGTGATTTAACCTACTGCCTTTTGAAAATAACAGGGTAATAGCTGTTCTGGTCCAGCTCTACACTGAGACCACAGTGAGAGCAGTGGGATGAAGATGAATACAGTAGCACATTTCTTCCTGAGTGGCAGGATGTATTCCTTGGGTCCATGGGAGTTTGCTTAGTGTGGCAGTGAAGCCTGAAGTCTCTGTGTCAGATTGCCAGGGGTAATTTCTGGATCATCATGTCACATGTTTGAGAACAGAATAAGTTATGTAATTTCTGTGAGACAATGTCATTTCCTCATCTGTAAACTGGAGATAATGTCATTAACTTCACAGTTATTGGGAGAAGTAAATGAGCCATTATTGCATTAAATAAAATATTAATATATTAGAATATTACATTGTAAATTGAGTAAGTCTGCTATCATCTTCATAAAAAATCAAAGAAAAATTTGAGTTGGGTAGCTAGTAAGTCATTGACTAAGAGACAAGGTCCAATCTTTGTTAATTATGAATGGGAACAAAATTTGCTTATACTAGGCCATTTTCCTTGTGGAAATCTGATCACCAACCTTACTCTCCATATTTCTGATCCTATTTGATTGCAGCCCCACAATTACCTACTAAAACTTGCCTCTAATTCTGATCTTCTCCCAAGTCTTATCCCTTGTAGAAACTTATCAGCCCATATATTTATCCAAGAGTCTTGCTTAAATACTTGCTGACTTCAGAGAAATGTGGAACTTAATTTTCAGATAAGAAAAAACATTACAACTCCAGGTCTGAGGATTTTTTGTAGGCAATTTCTATGCAGGTATTACTCCTGCTCAGATACATGTTGTAGATAGAAATTGGAGTTAATTCTATCAGCTGATGTTTGAGCCTTTAGCTTCTCCAAATGGGAGCCACCAATTGCTGCTTCTTTTTGTCAAGGTGTGACCTCTCTTAGATAATCTAAGAACTTTCTGGAGAAAAGGTCTTGTATCAGAAAAATGTCTCTAAATGTGGAAATTTCACGCAGTAGGGTGAGCCAGTGGAAGAGACCCTTTGAAGTCAGTGAAGACTTTTGTCACTACTCAAATGGTGATGAAGAACTGAAAAATATATTAGAATGACCATGCTGGTGAGATTATAATGGGCATTATAGAACCCCTAGCAAGGCTGGTCTATCATGTGTTATATTTGAGAATAAAAAGAATAAAGCTTTTAAGATGAAAATAATTCATTTCCTAAATTCTTCTCCCTTACTGTTGTTATACATTGCTAAGGACAAAGAAAGCAACAGTGATAATAATCAAGAAGGAGCTAAAATTTGTGCATACAGCCACATCACTAGAAAAACATAGTGATAAGACTCTGTACCAAAATTTTAGTTGACAAGGCATACTGAACTGATGTCATTGATATTCTTTGAAAATGCTTTTGCTAATACCTCAGGAGCAATAGTATTTCAGGGTGTGGATTTTATGAAAAGTTTACCAGAGAGGTGAAATTAAGTTACAATTTACCTGGACACTTAAGTATTTCCAAATTAATTTCAGAAGCCAAGATTTTATGGGATGATGGGCAAAACACAGAGACACTGAATGACATTTTAGCACCTACCTTCAGGAAAAATACTTGAACAGCAGCATAACTTCTCTTAGGAATGAATTGAAATAATGGCATAAATACCCATGCATTTCTGCTTGATTTCTTTCGTTTGCTCTGTCAGGTCACTTTCTAACCTCCCCTTCTTGTTCAGAATGGAGAGAAGATACTGCAAGAATTTCCTGACTTCCAGTTAGGTTTCAAGCAGTAGGGATTTCCAGCAAGAAATTAGAGGGAGGAAGGAGAGTGGTGGGGAGATAGTTATTGCCCAGATTCCTACTGGGTTGCAGTGTGTTGTCTGCATCTGCCACGGAAGTTCAGAGTTTCTGTTGGCCTTAGCATATAGCTGTGTTGCAGGGTTCCAGTGATAATCATTCTCTCAGTTTTCCCTTTTTAATGGAGCGCAACCATTACTAACTCAGGACTTAGTATCTTTCTTTGTTGCTTTTCTAAACACAATTTGTTTCTCTGTAGACAGTTTCTTCACTAATTAGACTTAAATTATCCAATTTCAGTATTCCAAAAATGTTTGAATTCTGATTCAGACATGATAAAGGTATTACCAAATAAGGAAAGTAATGGAATATTCATAAGTAGACATCCCACATTTAAAGAATAAAGACTTAGCAAATGACTATGATCATGAGTATCAGCTGGATATGTTAGTCAAGGAAAAATAATCCACAAAATTAGGTCGAATAATATGATAGTACATTTATCTACATAGAAATTGGAAGAAATCATAACCAGAACAAAATGTGAAGTCATATATTTGGATAAGATAAATTACTTTCTACAGATGTATTCCTTTCTAATATCAATGGGGATGGAATACAAGAGATTTAGTTCTGTGCAGAGGCCAGAAGAGTAACAAATTATTAGTTGGCAATGTGCCATTATCAAATTCATCATTTTAGTGAATGTAAGGGAAGTTAGAATGCATCCATCAGAATGGGTGTGCTTAGTGTCAGTAGAGAAAGCAAACACACATAGGACGAGCATTGTGACATAGCAGATAAAGTCTCTGCTTGCAATGCCAGCACCCCATCTGGGTACCAGTTCATGTTCTGGCTGTTCTGCTTCTGATCCAGCTCCCTGCTAATGACCTGAAGCAGCTGAAGATGGTCCAAGTGTTTGGACCCCTGCACCCATGTGGGAGACACGGATGAAATTCCTGGCTCCTGGCTTCGGCCTGGCCCAGCCCTGACTCTTGTTGGTATCTGAGAAGTGAATCAGTTGATGGAAGAGATCTCTCGCTCTCTCTCGCTCTCTCTCTCTCTCTGTATGCATGTGTGTGTTCCTTTCTCTGTGTAACTTTGACTTTCAGATAAATAAGCAAATCTTTATTCTTGAAAAAAAAAAAAAGTAAAGAAGCAACAATGACTAACAGAAGTTTAAAATATTTTTAAAATTACTCATCAATATCCCAGGAGAAATTACAATGAATGAAGAATTTCCACAAAAAATAATTAAATCTTTTTCAAAAAAAAATTGGAAGAGAATCAGGAAATCTAGTAAGAGTTGAAGGTCAAGTATAAGCTAAATCTTAAACCACTTGAAAGGGCAGTTGGAAAGAATTTGTTAGTTGTTAAAATTGTAAGTTACTTGAAGTCTAAAATAAGTGGTGAACTAGGAGACAAAACTGACCACTGAAGGTTTCTCTGGGCAAAAAAGAAAACTTAGCTAAAGTATATTCCATTAGAGATAGAAGTATTTTAGAACCACACCATATAAAGGTAGCATTCATTAAATGTACTGCACAAAACAGTATAAATAAATCACTTGCATAATCAATTTTTAAAGTACAGAAGATACAGTGCTGCTGCCCCAAGCGCATAATTTATTATTTTAATGATCAAGGCTCTGGTCCTTGTGAATCCCGTAACAAGCATTTAAGAGAGAAAACTGATCTTAGCTGTGCTCTGCACCAGGCAAGCTGTTGGTGTTGGTAGTAAATTGTTGGGGTATCATAAAGTCCATTGAGAAGAGAGTGTTGGTGAACAGATTGCATTTCTCCAGACGGTAAAATCCGGTCTAGTTCATCTATTGGGGATATTTGCATTTAAATAAAAACCAAGCAAAGCCAAAATCAAAAGGAAAATTAAATCCAAGGAGTAAAACAGAAATTGTTAGCTGACCACTCTGGATCTAAAATTGTAGTAAGAATTTTAGCACACCCTTTAAATACTGACAATGCTCTAGTTAGAAATTACTGTTTCTATTTCCGGAGGAAACAATCTTTTTTTTTTTTTTTTTTTTTTTTGACAGGCAGAGTGGACAGTGAGAGAGAGACAGAGAGAAAGGTCTTCCTTTGCCGTTGGTTCACCCTCCAATGGCCGCCGCTGCAGCCGGCGCACCGCGCTGATCCTGGCAGGAGCCAGGAGCCAGGTGCTTTTCCTGGTCTCCCATGGGGTGCAGGGCCCAAGCACCTGGGCCATCCTCCACTGCACTCCCTGGCCATAGCAGAGAGCTGGCCTGGAAGAGGGGCAACCGGGACAGAATCCGGCGCCCCAACCGGGACTAGAACCCGGTGTGCCGGCGCCGCAAGGTGGAGGATTAGCCTATTGAGCCACGGCGCCGGCTATATCAGAGGAAACAATCTTAACAGGCCCTATAACAGGCGAAGGTTTAATGACTCTAAAGAAGTGGAATGCAGATATTTTCCCAGGGCTGTCTGGTTTGTAGCACCCTGCGCATTTCACTAATTCAATTAAACTTTAAAAAATATTCTAACAGGGGCTGGCGCTGTGGCGCAGCAGGTTAAAGCCCTAGCCTGAAGTGCTGGCATCCCATATAGGTGCCGGTTCTAGTCTCGGCTGCTCCTCTTCTGGTTCAGCTCTCTGCTATAGCCTGGGAAAGCAGTAGAAGATGACCTAAGTCCCTGGGCCCCTGCACTCATGTGGGAGACCTGGAAGAAGCTCCCGGCTCCTGGCTCTAGACTGGCGCAGCTCTGGCCGGTGTGCCCATCTGGGGAATGAACCAGCAGATGGAAGACCTCTCTCTCTCTCTCTGTCTCTACCTCTCTTTGTAACTCTGTCTTAGAAATAAATAAAATAAATCTTTAAAAAAATTAAATAATGTTCTAACAGGTATTTGTCAGATTCTTCAAAGGGCTATAAAAACTGAATCTGTTTGATTTGAATAGTGTTTTAAACATAATAGGCTGATTTAAAAAATAAGGAAAAAGGAATAATCATGTATTTTTTTGGTTAGAAATGATGTTTTCTAGGCATATTTTTTAAATTAACCACAGATATTTAAAATTATTGTATTAATTTTATTTATTTGAAAGTCAGAGAGAATGAGAGCTTCTGTCCTCTGGTTCACTCCCCAAATACTAGCAACTGCCAGGTATGGGTCAGGCTGAGGCCAGGAGCTAGTAATTCAATGCAAGTCTTCCACATAGGTGGCAGGGACCCACCTACTTGAGCCAAAACCTTTTGCCTCCCAGAGTGTAGAACTGAAGGAAATTAGCATTGGAAGTGAAGTCAGTACTCAAAACCAAGCACTCTAATATGGGATTTAGATGCCCCAACCAGCATCTTAACAGCAACACAAAGCATTCACTCAGCACCCAGAATTTTTTTTTCCTGTGGTGTACACATAATACACAATTCCAGGACTGTGAATGTGATGGACTTAGACTCACAATTAGTTTATATTCTGTATCCTAGAGGGCAGTTTACTTTAAAAAAGGGAGATTATTCAGATAAGCTTCATATAATTGCATGGGATTTTTTTAGAACTTTTATTGCATGTGATTTTTTAAAAGCAGATATTTTTCTCTGGTTGATCACAGAAGAGAAAGTTAATTGTGCACCTGTTAGCCAAGAAGAAAGGAAACACCCATGTTTGAGCTGATGAAGGAAAAGGGAAGTCCCTAGAAATTTAATGTGGGGTTAAGTGAAGAGGTGGTAGGGAAGTGCTGGTTATAACCACAAAAAAACACTCCTGCCATTGACCAGCACATTTACAAGAAGACCTGCTTCCCTATGAGAGTTGTAGCTCTCAGGATGACAGCCCAATTTCAGCCTTGCGAAACCCTGGATAGAGAACCCAGCCGAATCACACCCAGACTTCTGACGACAGAACTACAAATTAGTAATTAGGCATTATTTAATGCTGCTAATTAGTTAAATTTTGTCATTCAACAATAGGAAACCCATGCAGATCAAAAACTACTTCAGAAATTTATCTTATCTGACTGTTTTGCAAAAGTTCAGCTGATAGAACAGCAAAATTACAGGAAGCTTGAGCTGTGGGAAACACCATGTAAGGAGACTGACTGACATCACCTATATGAAATGCTAAGTGAAACTTCACTGTAGACAGAATGCAAACCATATTAGGAATCATTAATCCAGATGATATTTACAAGGTGATGAGTGGGTCGCCATCAGCAGTCATGATTCAGTGAAGAGATGTAGGAGTATTTTCATTGTTTCTTTAGATATTGGTTTTAAAACATTACTGCTGGAAGGCCCACCCCCCCCCACACACACCAGAAAAAAATGTCTGAGCACACTCAGAAAGGATGTTGGAAACAAACTTGAAACAAAAGATCCAGAAAAAAAATTATATGGTTAACTGTCTCCATGATAATAGGAAGAGTTACCTTTCTTAACTAGATTTCAGGAAATATATAATAGACAAGCACGTGGCATAGAAAGTAAAATTGGGGCTAGCACTGTGACATGGCAGGTAAAGCTGCCGCCTGCAGTGACGGCATCCCATATGGACGCCAGTTCGAGTTCCAGCTGCTACACTTCCGATCCAGCTCTCTACTATGGCCTGGTAAAGCAGTGGAAGGTGGCCCAAGTCCTTAGGCCCCTGCTCCCACTTGGGAAGATCCAGGGGAAGCTCCTGGCTCCTGGATTTGGATCTGCTCAGCTGCAGCCGTTGCAGTCATCTGTGGAATGAACCAGAGGGTGGAAGACTCTCTCTGCCTCTCCTTATCTTTCTGTGTAACTCTGACTTTCAAATAAATAAAATAAATCTGTAAAAATAAATATGTAAACCCTACTTTCTATTTAAAAATAACAACAGGTTAGAGTTTCTTAGGAAGTATATTTTGGAAGCATTTCTTTTAACTGGATAATGGGATATTGAGTTTATATTAAAAAAAAGACTTCATAGAAGGTATATGGGCAACAATCTAGGAATTTAGTTAGTAGGGGGATGTTTCTTCCCCTATTTTGAGGCTTCCTTCAATGTCTGGGAGCTAGGTTAGTGTAACATGCCAGATCCCTCTCTATTCTTTGGTTACTGGTCTTTGGGGAGGAAGTGTGATTTATTCAGTTGATAAAAATTGGTTGATGAAAGGCCTTCAAAAGTTAATTAAAATGTGTGTTTTATGGTATTTTTGTATGAAAGTTCTGAAGTGCTGTTGTGTATTGGGCATGCCTGACTCAGCTTCTCCTTACTTCTCATGAACAGTCTCAACTTATGACAGCGTGCTTCCTCTTTGCATGACTCTCACTGGGAGATTTGGCTCTTTCATTTTGGTATTCAGAAGGAGGAAGCATAAACCTCCTGAAATAGAAACTCCATTCTACCTTTGTAAAAAGATGATTTATTTATTTGAACGGCAGCATGACAGAGAGAGAGAGAGAGAAAGAGAAAAGGAGAGAGGAAGGGAGAGAGGGCTCTACCTGCTGGTTCACTCCTCAAATACATCCACAAGTTTGGGGTTTGGATTGGGTTAGGCCAGACCCAAGTCAGGGTCAAGGAACTTTATCTAGGTTTCTCATGTGGGTGGCAGGAACTCAAGTGCTTGGGCTATCTAACTGCTGCCTCCAAGACATATTAACTGGAAGCTGGATCACAAGC
Organism: Oryctolagus cuniculus; assembly: GCF_964237555.1. Lineage (NCBI taxonomy): Eukaryota > Metazoa > Chordata > Mammalia > Lagomorpha > Leporidae > Oryctolagus > Oryctolagus cuniculus. The sequence continues at coordinate 79,098,068 of NC_091434.1, read as the reverse complement.
AGAGGTAGGATTTGATTCCAGATACTTGGATATAGGAAGTGGGTGTCCCAAATGATGGCTTAACTGGCTGTGCCACAATGCCTGTCCTTTAGCCTTTTTTTTTTTTTTTTCTGAGTAACAAAAGTGAGAATTTGCTCCAGAAAAATTTCATCTTATTTTATAATTAGTTTAAAGCTTGATGTGTGGTGGGGAAAAGGGTTATATTCATGGGATGTTCTAAAAAGCACTAACAGTGAAAACAAGGTAGCCCCTTCTAATACAACAGAAAAAAACTGAAAATCTAAAGTAAGCAAACATAGTTTCATTCATAGCTAATAATATATCTAAGGAATTTGGTATTTTATGAAATTGTATAGAATGAAATTTTAGAAGACTTCAGGAAGTGTCTTATGAATCCAACTTTCATAATACAAATAAATGGAATTTTGAGTTATAGCTTCACATGTCTGAGGTTGTAAAACTAGGCTATTGTATCATTTTGTACATTTTCATGTTATATTTCAATTAATTTGCTTATTTTTTCATTCCATAGTGAAAGCTCATTGGCAATTTTATCATTTAAAGAAATTTCTAATATTAATATGTAAAGCATAAAAATCACATTTAAGTTTCAAACAGAAAATACACAATCCTAAATCTCTTGTGTATTTTTCTTCATTCATTCTTAACTTTGTAACTTACACTTTTAATGAGTAAATTCTTGATACAAAACGCAAATTTTATATTTCGTGATTCTTCTAGGAGCTTTTATGAGCATTTTAAATAATGGAAAAGTATGACAAAGAGTAATTAACCTTTAAACACTTATGTTCCTAATAAGACAGTGAGCAAAGAGGCCTAAAATGAAGACCCTAATTAATTGGCCATGTAAGATGCTTCATTATTATTGTTCTCTGGACCCAAAAGTGAAAAGGAAAAATGTTTTTATCTTGGAAAAGTAATTTAGAAAAAGTGACCTTTTGCTTTCTTCTTTTAGAACTTTGAGGAGTCAAAGGCAATGTAGGGTCAACTCTAAAGGACTCTTAATTTCTTTCTTATCTGCAGCTTATCTGCACTTTAGTAAGGATTCTTCACTTATCTGCACCATAGTACATGTGTAGTTTATTTCATATCATGATTGCATTATTTTAATATAAGGTAAATTCCTAATTTGATTATAAATTGAAGCTATTCCACTCCTTTTGGTCATTTATGATTATTAAAACCACATAATCCATCTGTGGACAAAAGTTTCAATTCAATTTTAATGAGTAATTAAATGTCCCTTAGTATGTTCTTCCACAAACGACATGGTTGTCATTCATACCAGGTTCAAAATGGCAATAACTTAGTTTTTGGTTGGAATTTTACATGACAGAATAAATGTTATTTTCGTGGCATATTGAACTCAATTTTAATTTAGGCACTCTTTTTTACTTTAAACTTCATGGTTTGGGAAGCTTAGTCTTAATACTATAGGACTTTTCTGTTTTAGATGTCTTTAGTTCTTGTGATCTTTTTACTAGTTACGTGAATATTTGTTATGTGTATATATATTGACAGTTTCATAGTGTTTATAAGGATTTGGAGTCAGGATATTAGTTACCTATGAAGATAAACATAGATATTCTCATCTAAATCAGTAAACTTTCAAATACTTTAGGTTGATTGTTTTTCCAATGTTTCTACTTCTAAGATTCTATGTGCGGCTGGCGCCACGGCTCAGTAGGCTAATCCTCCGCCTGCAGTGCCAGCACCCTAGGTTCTAGTCCCAGTCCCGGTCTGGGCGCCGGATTCCATCCTGGTCGCTCTTCTTCCAGTCCAGCTCTCTGCTGTAGCCTGGGATTGCAGTGGAGGATGGCCCAAGTGCTTGGGCCCTGCACCCTCATGGGTGACCAGGAGAAGCACCTGGCTCCTGGCTTCGGATCAGTGCGGTGCGCTGGCCGCAGCGCCCCAGCTGCAGCGGCCATTGGGGGTTGAACCTACGGTAAAGGAAGACCTTTCTGTCTCTCTCTCTCTCACTGTCCACTCTGCCTGTCAAAAAAAATTATAAAAAAGATTCTATGTGCAAGATAATTTGCAAAATCTGATGTTCTTGAGTGTTTCAATACTAGCACAAATTGGTTTTAAAAAAATTAAGTAGAGGGGCCGGCGCTGTGACATAGAGAATAAAGCCACTGCCTGCAGTGCTGGCATCCCATATGGGTGTCCATTCTAGTCCCGGTTGCTCCACTTCCAATCCAGATCTCTGCTATGGCCTGGGAAAGCAGCGGAAGATGGCCCAAATCCTTGTGGGAGACCTGGAAGAAGGACCTGGCTCCTGGTTTTGGATTGGTGCAGCTCCAACTATTGCAGCCATCTGGGGAGTGAACCAGGGGATGGAAGACCCCTCTCTCTCTCTCCCTTGCCTCTGTCTCTCTTTAACTCTGCCTTTCAAATAAAGAAATTAATAAATCTTTAATATAAAAAATCAGGTAGAATCCTAGCTATTTTTCACATATGTTGTGCTATTATTAAATTAAAATAGAATGTGATTATACAAATGAATGAGAAATATTTATATATTGTGAAATCATGTTCACATAATATAATCAAGAGTTCAAAAACTGGCTCAAAACTAGCCTTTAGAAGCCAATTTTTTGTTGTTGTTGTTGAAGACGTATACATACAATTACACATACTTAGAATAGAGCCTAGAAGGCAACATGTTTGTACATCACACTATCACTAATTAAAATTATCATTTATTTTATATTTATTACACTCCATATTCTCTATTAAATGTTTCACAAGTATCATCTAATATAATGTCACAGAAAGCTTATAAACTATTATCATTGTCTTCATTTTGTGGATGAAATTGAATCATGAGGAGATTATAATAACTCGCCAAAAAACACTTGGTTATTTAACACTAACTTTGTGATTATTCAGAGGACTCTTGTCTCTACTTTACACACAATCTTTGCTGGAATACTCAATAATCACTGTGCATTACTTTTATAACTGTAAGAGAAGAAATGTGTTTTTCATTAGGGGAAAGAAAATTATCTTCACAAAGAGGAAATCAGTTGAAAACACCTGGCTGTAATTTACCTTCCATGATCATTTAAAATGTAAGAGAATTGATATTTGAAAATGTGCCTTGCTGAGTCTTTAAAATCCACTACTTTTGAAAATGAATTCAAATTAGATCTCAAATTCCTCACATAAACAATTGAATGAAAATTCATTCTTAAGTCTTCATACGCAAATTCTATCTTCTCCTAAGAACTAATTTTTATGGTAGTGGCAAAACACCTGGAAAAATATCTTAAATTAGTTTACAGAATTTTAAAAACACATAACATCAATATGATGAAATCACTAAATGATTTTGTTTAAAAAATCATGTTGGTTTCAGTCAAATTGTGCTAATAACTGCAAAGGTAGAAACAAAGATAATTACATTTGGAAAGATCATGCACCAATCACTTGGCATTCTGGTTCTCTATTACAGCCTAACAAACCACCCCAACACTTAGTGCCTTAAAATAATCCTATTTTTTTAAGTGGTTCTGTTAGTTGATCACTGTGCTGAGTGGTTTTACCTTAGACTTTTGTCCATGCTGTTGCAGTTAGATTTTAGTTGTGGTTGCAGTAATGGACATCTGGGCTGGACAATCAGGATGGCACACTTAGACAGCTGGCAGTTGCATCTGTCTGATGGTTAGTGCCTCAGCTAGCATTTTTGACTAGAATGCTTACATGTGCCTTCCCCAGGTGGCTTCAACCTCCCAATGAATGACACCTAACTTTCTAGAGGGAGCATCCAAAAGGTGAATGTTCAATGGAAAGCTTTCCAAGAAGCAAGAAGCAGAAATTGTTGGACCAATTGAGGAGTAAGGACAGAATGAGCACAACATCACTTTCTTATCTATTGGTCAAAGAGAGCATAGAGTGCACTGACATAGAGGATATGGGGGGAAAGCTTCTTTCTTTTGAAGGAGCAGTGGCAAGAAATGAGAACTAGCAATAGATGGTGTAATAGCTGTCTTTGAAAAATGCAATCTGCTGAAGTTGACTGGAAAATAAATTTCATTTAGTCTTTACAAAATATATTGGATGTAAAAAAGTAATTATGTCATTTAAGGAAAGAATAAGCCTGGTTACCACAATCAATCCTTCCCCCGCTGATAGCAGTTATTGTAATTAATGCTGAATATATCACTTTCCATTTCTGACAGTCTATTTTTCTTTCTCAGTTTTTCCTTCTTTTCTTCTCTTCTGCTCATTGGTAATTAGGTAATGGAAGTGTTCAGAGACAGGATAAACCTTGGCAGTAAAGAGTGAATCAGCAGTCAGAAATTTGTGGTATAACTTTAAAAGAAGTTTTCCAAAATTGTTGTTAGTTTTTGACTTTACTAAACAGAAAGGGAAGATAATTCTTTCTATATCATTTTAGTAATGTCATACATCTGTGTACTATGTACCCTGTGATTTACAAAGTCCTATACATTCTTTGAGCCTGCCTGAAGGTTATTTTGTGGATCAAGAATGGGAAGGATAAGTGAGTTAAGTGACATTGTTAAAGTCGCATAGCTATTAGGGATTGGAATGCACAATTTCTGTTTTCAGGACCCTTTGCCTTATGTCAAATTGATGAGCTTTTATTGATAAAACTATTTGAAAAGGAGTTTAAGAAGGAATGAGGAACAGCAATGGTAAGAGTGAAGTCTGCAGCTGGCACTGTGGTTTAGTAGGTTAAATATCCTTCTGTGGTTCCAGCATCCAATGTGGACACCAGGTTCAAATCCTCGCTGCTCCACTTCTGATCCAGCTCCCTGCTAATGTGCTTGAGACAGCAGTCGAAGATGGCCTAAGTGCTTGGGCCCCTGCGTCCATGTGGGAGATGCAGAAAAAGCTCCTGACTCCTGGTTTCACATCAGTCCAGCTCCAGCATTGCAGCCATTTGGGGAGTAAACTAGCAGATGAAAGTTCTCTCTCTCCATCTCTCTTTCTTTCTCACTCTTTGTAACTATGCCTTCCAAATAATAACTATTTGAACATGCTGTTCTGGTGGCAAAATAAATAAATAAAATGATGCAATGGCTAAACCACACTGTGGCTCTTAAAATGCTGGTTTGAGTGTGGCACTTCCACTCACGTTTGGTTAGCTCAAGGCATGTTATATGGCTAAGTTCCACATCAATGTAATAACAGTGTTTAATTTTCACACGGAAAGATGATTAAATAATTAGGGACACTAAAACAGTCTACTATAATAAAAGACAGGAGCATTTGGCTGCTAGACTGAAAATTCCTGCAGGCAAAACAAGTATCTAAAATATTTCAATAGATTTATTTATCAGTACCTAGCACAGTTTCATAAAAAGTGTTCATTAAATATTAATTGGTGAATTCATAGTACAGGAAATGATTAACATGAAGCCAGTCCTTGCACTATGACCCTTTATCTCTCCATGTTCCAAATTGAAGAATGAGTGATTAACATCTATATTTCAGTTTTCAGTCTATATGCGGATTCAAACATACTCAAAATGAATAGAGTGCCTTTTACATGATTGTAATCATACCAGTGCAAGCTATTGCAGGCAATGAGGTCAAGTTAAAATAGTTTACTCATTCAACAATCAGGCCATTAAAATGGGCTACTGAGCTTTCCATGTGCCAAGAACAGAAGAAAGTATTTAAAGATGAGTTAGATTTCTTGTCCTTGCCTTTACTGAAGTGTAGCAACAGCTAATCAGGTCCATAGTAAGTTTTATAAAGAAATGTTTGATGGATAATTTCTTCTTTTGGCTTAAATGATGAACTAGAGTTGGGAAAGTATTTCTGTGTGTTGGTCTATAATTATTTTTTTAGTCACTTTTTCTGCTCCTGTCCTTAAACATAGGAAGTGTCACGGCAAGCAAAGAGGTTTCGTGGAGGGCCTCTTAAATCATGAGCAAAATTATCTTTATATGTTATAGAAAGCAACTATTCAAAAGTATATTCATTGTACACAAAAGAGTTAGACTTCAACCTTCAAGCTTCACATTATCTTGTGAAGAGGATTTTAAAAGCTACATTTTGAAGGAGCACATGTATACATGAGGGAAAGCCTGTAGTGTTTTAATTGGTACTTTCCTGTGCAACAAGGGCATGTTTAAGAACTTTCTATTTCCTCTGCCTTAACATAACAAGGGAGTCATATCTCGGCTACATACCCAAGAGATAACCGGAGACTAACAAACTTGGAGAGAGAGTCTCAGTGGGAAAAAAATAAATATTCCCAAATTCAACTTTTACTGTTAAGCAAAGATTAAAGCTAAGATAAATAAAATTAGAATTTTTAAAATGTCTTTCCAATTAACAACATGTTACATAAAGCAAGTGGGGTTAGTGTTAGTCAAATTGTCTAATCAGTTATTTAAAATCACAAAAGAGATGCAAGTCCCCAGGAAAACAGTTTTGCATTTAAAAAGCATTCTTAAAATTGAAGTATTATTTTCACTCTACTTGGTTTCTTTGGTAAATTGACATGACAATTGATTCTTACTATTAAACAAGAATATATAAATTTTAAAAGTAATTTGCATTTGAGGTTATTTGCATTTGAGATTTTTTAGTTAGGTTGATGCATATATCTTTTTGGGCAAGCTTACAAATGCTGCCTTTGAGATAAGTGTTTTTACCCCTCATATACTACAGAATAATTTTGAAAATAAAAAAGATTCAAAATTAAGTCAACATTCTGCATACCACAACCAAGTGTAGCTGGTGTTGGGGCAGTGATTGCAGGGACAAGCTAGTGTGCATGGGATCCAAGGGCTCTCCATTACAGAGCAGCTGAGCAAGGTTTGTTTTATCTTCCCAGAGTACATGAGCTGTAGTTTAGTCTTTCCACTTGGTTTTCCTTTCTCACTTTCAACATCCTAACTCCCTTGATCTGAGCTGCCCTGCCTACCTGCTGTGGAACCTGTGAAAAGACTTTAATTCTCTCTTTCCTACTACCTTACTTTCCACCTCCCCAGAACAGAAACTCATTTCAGATGAGGGGCAGGAAGGCCCCCTTCCCCACCCTCCAAGTTGCCATTGACCATTGTAGCATCAAGCAATGAATGTTACACATTTTGTGGGTTTATGTTTTAACTTATGTTTTGAGTCCAAAAACAAAAACCTAAAAAGAACCATACCAAGTTATTTAATCAGAGAGTATAATGCTCACAAAATTCAAGGGACACTACACAATTGAAAATATAGGTTTTCTTTTTTAAGAATCCCTGTTGTGACCCTACTTCACATTGGTATATTTTAAAAAGAAAATTTACTTTGTAATTCTTATAACTTTAAAATGCTTAAGGAAGCCATTTTATATAGATTGTGAGCTTTTGTGAGTTATTTCAGATAAATTTTAGATTTTATACAGCCAAAAATAAAATAGTGGATAGCATTATGGTAGGAAGCTTACAAATGAAAATTTTAAAAGAACGTGCATATAAGTATTTTGGGAGGAACTGATTTCCAGGCCCAAACTTCGTTTTGCTTTGATTTACTGAAGGAGAGTTGTAATTTAATCAGAACAAAGTTTATGAAGCTGTGATGCAACACAAAAAATATTCTTAAAAGAGTTGTATGGCCGGCGCTGCGGCTCACTAGGCTAATGCTCCGCCTGCGGCGCTGGCACCCCAGGTTCTAGTCCTGGTTCAGGCGCCAGATTCTGTCCCAGTTGCTCCTCTTCCAGTCCAGCTCTCTGCTGTGGCCCAGGAGGGCAGTGGAGGATGGCCCAGGTCCTTGGGCCCTGCACCCGCATGGGAGACCAGGAGGAAGCACCTGGCTCCTACCTGGCTCCTGGCTTCGGATCAGTGCAGGGCTCTGGCCGTAGCGGCCATTTGGGGGGTGAACCAACGGAAGGAAGACCTTTCTCTCTGTCTCTCTCTCTGTCTAATGCTGCCTGTCCAAAAAAAAAAAAAAAAAAAAAAAAAGTTGTAGCAGCCACAAATAATAAACAGTTCAAAAAGAATATAGGTGGAAAATTCTCAGGCTTCAAATGGTTCAAAAGTCATAGAACCATGAGATTTTAGCAGGTTTAGACATGTCAATAAAGAGATGTGGAATCTTCTGAGTCCAGTGGGCTTAGGAACTAGACTACAGGAGAGTAGACAATTTCTAAAGAACACTCAATTACAAAGCCATCTTCAAAGAGCCCTTATCAAGGAATTCTAATGAATTACTTGGAGCAGAATCACTGTGAGAGTCAGCTGTGATCAGTAACAGCAGGATTAGGCATAAAAGTGCAGAGATCCACAGAAACTGCTGAAAACATAGTCAATATCTACTATGACTTCTAGCATGATATTATCGTTTCCAAATTATTTTATTTTTTGGAAGTTTAAGAGCAAAATTATATATATAAAAAAACCAATGTCCCTCTTGGTTTGCCATTTCTGTGACTTCATTCCAGTCAACTGTGACATTCATGACCATTTTATGATATTGTCCCCAACTTGCCTAATTGATTCTTGAGAACCATTCCCAATATCAGTCTTCACTGTAACCTCTTTCAAATTGAAACAGAAAGTGGAAGTAAAAAAGTGTGACTAATAAAATGAGGCTATCTTGATACTGACAGGAAAAGGTAACCCACAAGATTTTTTCTGTATAACTACAGCTGTGTATATGTGGATATTGAGTAGGTGGAGGGCCTAAGTGTACCATACATTATCACAAATTATAACAAATGCTTGGAGTTCTGAATTACATGAAAAAAATTTAGTGTCCAGTAGTGTCATAATAATTTATTAGTTAACAAAACATGGTAGAACTTGTTCTGATTTTTAGAAACTAACACTCACCATTAGTTGTAGCTTTCTAAAATGTTTATGTGTTGATGTATAAATTGACCTCTATATTTGTCTGTAATTACGTCTGTCTCTTTGGGGAAACTCCAAAAAATAAAGGGAATGCCAACTGTAAGAGAAATTTTTACATGCAACTAGACAGAACTTCATGTACCTAGAACTCAGAGAAGTAGATGTCAAAATGCGTTGCTACAAAATTTATGAATCAGGGAACCAAGTTTATTTCTGTGTGGAAGATCCACTTCTGAAGCACTTCCTCGTCATTTCAAATTTACTTGTGATTATATAGCTCTGTTTTATGAAGTACTTATGCCAAAAATTATTTTTACCTGCTTGCAAGTAGCTAAATTCTAAACCATAACCTCAGAATAGAAAAAAGCAGCACACTATTCTGGTCTCAAGAGAAATTCAAGGAAGAAAAAGGCCAGGGGGCTGTAAAGGAAGGGTCCACTTAGCCAGACTGAGCACCACTGGGAATCAGAGCATGTGGTCAGGAGGCCAGAAAGCAGGGTTATGAAGGGGCAGCAGGACAGATGTGCCTTACTCCAGCTCTGAATGTTTATTCTTTGCCTATAAAATGATACTTTCAGTATTCAAGGTTAAAAGTGTTCTGCTTTGAACCAGAAAAGCCAGTCAAGTGTGAAAATGAATTAAATAGATCTCAGAATATACAAGTACAATGTCTACATCATTCTTCCACCATTGAACCTGAAGGTACACCAGATAAAACCGATGTGCTTTCCTGAGCTGTATATTAAAAACAGAAGCAATTTTATATCTATAAATAGTTGTGAATTAAAAATATTATGGAGTCAAAGAAGATTAATGGAGTTGTAAGCAAGTTCTTTAAAAGGTGACTCTTTAGGTAATGGCTCCCTGTGATTCACTCTTCTGGAAATAACTAAGCACAGTGGCACTATTTCCAGTATGGTAGTGTCTGCAAGACTGTCTGGTGCTAAAACAGAGTGACTCTCAAATAAAACTAGCAGCTGGACAATTTTGTATTAAAAATATACAGATGGAATAACTTCATTTATAATCTAAAAATGTTTTCACTGACATATATGTATATATACACATTATATATGACATTCAAGTTTTTGCTCACTGTATTTCTCCCAGAAATCTTTACTTTTCATTTATATTCCAGTAAAACCAAAATGATACATCTCATTTATATTGAATATCCATGATATTATTGTATAATCTCTGTGCTTCTTTTTTTCTTTCCTTTATTTTATGTATCTGGTTGGTTATTTTGCTGCAGCTGTTGCTTTTGCTATGAAGAAGTAGTAGTAGTCATCATTGTTGTTGAAAAGAATCAGCATTTCACTTTCTTTAAAACAAAGTGAAAACCAAAATTTTGTATTTGCCTTGCAACATACAAAATTCCAGCCAAATTTTCAATTAAAATTTATTGCTGATTAATACTATGGCCCATTATATTAAAGTACTTCTCATATATGATTAAGAACTTGGATAACTGAAATAGGATCTAATTGTACAAATGTGAGTTTGACTATATAACAGCCAGCTCTTTCTTCTATACCACACCTGACTCATATATAAATGTTGGGCATTCTACGTAGAGTTGAACTAGTTGGACAGAGGCACTGGGATGAGTCCAGGTTGCTGTAGCAAAGGCAAAGGACAAGAGAATGGATGTTCTCAGTGTTAGCGCCTCAATAAAAAGCAGTGAGATCTCAGCTCAGATGTTAGAATAAGGGAGGTGGTCTTGTGTCTTTCTGTGCCTTGCTGACTTGTGCCTGGACTTTGAGGAGCTGAGAGTATTAAAGAGATGGGAGAAAGATGGCTTTAGTCAAATAGAAGCATCTTGCTAGGGATGGAATATTGCACATCAGCTCATCAATGTCTATGTTTAGCTCTCTTACCCATATTGGTGTTCCCACAGGGCCCTTAAACAAGTCTGAGTTAAATGTTCTACTAGAAACTCAGTTCTTCTACAATCCATCTTGTGAGCTGGGTGTCCATACTTGTGCCACAAAGAAAAGTGCTTGCCCTGGTGGATTCCATTGCTTTGGTCAAGATTTGAAGATGAGAGAAAGTTTTTGGTTTTCCTCCAAGTTGTCACTTAGCTGACTCACATACACAAGGTCACTTTCCATAGTGTAACTGTTTTTGACACTTGTAATTTAAATGACTGCCACTAAATGAAAGATGGCGTATCTACTGAGTTTAAATATGCAGTGATCAGCATCTCCCAGGCAGGGACAAGTGTCAAGGGCTTGAGTTTGAGCTCTGCCACTTGCTGATTCCTGCTTTATATATCTGAGTATCCCATACTAACAGCTTCCTGAGTTGTTTTCAGTGTGAGATCATAAAATGCCTTATACAAACATGCTAGACACATAGTTGGTGTCACTATATAAGCCACAACTGATGGCAGCTCTAAGATATGCAAGCATTTACATTTTAATCACCCGATCATGTATTATATTTATTGATTAATGCAATGTGGAAATTTACATCCACAGGTATATACTTCCCAATGGTGGTTTTATTTGCATGGTTTTAAACACAAGGAGATTATGTTTTTGTTTGCTAGTAATAAACCTAGCATGAAATGCTTAAAGTCCATCACATTAAGAATGCCTCTGCGGCCTGGTCCTGTGGCACAGGAGGCTAAGAAGCCGCTTGAGACATCAGCATCCCACACCAGAGTGGTGCATTCAGTTCCATCTACTCAGCTTCTGATCCAGTTCCCTGTTTTTTGTTTTTTTTTTTGTTTTTTTTTTTTTTTTATTTTTTATTTTATTTTTTTTGACAGGCAGAGTGGACAGTGAGAGAGAGAGACAGAGAGAAAGGTCTTCCTTTGCCGTTGGTTCACCCTCCAATGGCCGCCGCGGCCAGCGCGCTGTGGCCGGCGCACCACGCTGATCCGATGGCAGGAGCCAGGAGCCAGGTGCTTTTCCTGGTCTCCCATGGGGTGCAGGGCCCAAGCACCTGGGCCATCCTCCACTGCACTCCCTGGCCACAGCAGAGGGCTGGCCTGGAAGAGGGGCAACCGGGACAGAATCCGGCGCCCCGACCGGGACTAGAACCCGGTGTGCCGGCGCCGCTAGGCGGAGGATTAGCCTAGTGAGCCGCGGCGCCGGCCAGTTCCCTGTTAATTCAGTTGGGAAGACAGTGAAGTCTGGCCCAGCCCTTACTGCTGTGACCATCAGAGAAGTGAACAAGGGTATGGACATTCTCTCTCTCTCTCTCTCTCTCTCTCTCTCTATCTCCATTTCTCCCCTTCTTTGTGACTCTGCTTTTCAAATAAATAAATCTTTTTAAAAAGAAAAATTCTGTAGATTCAATGTCTTGCGGTTTCTCAATTAGTTCCCATGAGTGTGTATCCACAACTCCTTAAAAAAGAAGTAAAAACTGAATTTAGTGTATTCAAAGTGTAAAATTAAAAAAAAAAAGAGCAACTACCTCATTATGGTGGCTGTTGTATGAAAGCATGAAATCAGAGTTCTGAAAATGAAATTCTATTAAATACAAAGAAATTTCAATGCATTGTTTCCTTATGGTTATAGACAGTGCTGGTTCTGATAATCTCTCAGCTTACCAAAAAAAAAAAAAAAAAAGCAATAATTTTGAGTTCTTCTGTTCCTTAAGAGTCTCCTGTACCTGGTATGTACAACAATGATTAATGTGGGGTTACTTAAGAAATATAATTTCCTAATAAAACTTACATCTATTCTATCAGAGGCTTTAAGAGTTGTTATCTAGAGTAAAGTTTTCATTGGGCATTCATTCTATAATAACAATTAACTTTCATTAATCAAAATTATTTTCTTTTAAAATTTAAAACATATATATTTAGTTTTTTTCCATATACTTTTCTTCACAAACAATTTACTTCAAAACAATTACTACCACATATAACTCATTTCTAAAACACTGAATGTGTCACTTCTTTGATCCTGTTTTTCCATTTCTATTTTGACCTTCTAGGATGAAATGATGATGAAGATAAAGGTGATGATGGTAATGATGATGATAATACTGATGTAATTCCTCTCCCTAGAGTCTCTGAGTAGCATGGTTAACATCTGTATTTCGTCTTCATGACATTACAAATATGACCCAGTGTGTTTAAATCACTTGATGTAGGCTAAAGCAAAAGAGATTTCACAGGTGCTGAGTCCCAGTTAAAAGCACTAACACAGATATTGAAAGGGAATTCTGCATTCCTTTTCAATTCATTCACAATGAATTTTCTTGGCACTGCCAACATGAAGCAGGCATGTACCCCTGAGGAAACTGAGGTCTGGAGAGGCGAAAGAGAATTCATTACCCCTTAAAATTGCTTGTACAATTGATCGGTCCCGCTTGTGGTAAATATAAGGAAATATTTATCTAGGATAGTTTCCTTCATTACATATTGAGGGATATTTTATCCCTGACCTTGACCACTAATTCTTTGTAACATTAAGGATATAAAGGATTATTGGTTTAGGATTAAGGAAATACAAGATAATATCTGTAAAATTACATGATTCTACTTCTGAAGTTCATTAAAGGTTATAGCCTCATTCTGTTCATCTTTAGCATCTCCAGATCAATACATCGTCTACTGTGTAGAACTGTTTATTCTATAGTTTGTGAACTGGTAAAATCATAAGAGCTTCTACAGTCTTTCCAAAACCTCACTTGGTTAAAGTAAGTCTAGTGGTAGTCTGAACATGTTGTTGACAGCCATTTTTATTTTTGAAGGCTAATTCAGTTCAGAGATAGATTAGTAGCAGTATATCCCCTTAACCTTCAAAGTAATTTGTTTTTGTGTTCTAAGGTTGGGATCCTGCCCTTACTATTAATATTTCATCCCAACAAGTAGGGGCTTCAGTACCTCCATCTGCGGGGTTGGCAAAATGCCTGCCACTCATATCTGACTATTGCCCCTAGGAATGAATCATGATTTTTAAGCTCACTCAGTTGTCATGCTATGCTTTATTTCCATTAGATATTTTCTATGCAGTATTTAGTACAGAATAACAAAGCACATTTCTTCCTTGATCATCTCTTGTTTAAATTACATGTAAATCAATTATCTCCTTTTGGAAAAAACATTACCTTGCTACTAGGAAACATCTCCACTTACATAGATTAGACAATATAGTCAATTTAACTAACTTTTAATTTTTGGGGTATACCTCCACTGAAACATATATTTTACATGTAAATGTAGGGAAAATTAGCACTACACAGATATAAGAGTACTTCAAATTGTCTGAGGAAAATGAAATCAAAACAGAAGTTTATTTTTGTGCAAAATTTTTTGAAATTTATGCATATCTATTCCTGGTATGCATTTTCCATGAACTTTATGTCTTCCCAATAAGTTCATGGATGATAATTTTTATTGAGTGGTAAAATGAGATGGAAAGGTAAGTCACTATCACATTACTGTATGAAACATTTCAGTATGTCCTATCAAATAGTAACTTGTTGAATAGTTTAGTTTAGTTATCCTGTTTATGGAGCAAAGACTTGTTACCATGTTCTATGCATGTTTTAGGGTATTACATGTCTGAAACTCATCAGTAGTTTTCCAATACATTACAAAGGTTATTAAATTGTATATATAAAATTTCATCATCTAAGAGATTTTCTTGATAGCTTATGTAAGTTTATTCATTTTATCAAGAAACAGTTATGAAGTACTCAATAAGAGCCACTTGTTTAAGTATCTACTAATGACAAGGTACTTTTTGCTTGAACCTACAAAGGCAACTCGTAAGGAGTAATCAACATTAAAGGACTTCCACTGTGATACGGAAATGAGATGATCAGGGAGAGATCAAGAACTATGAGCATCGACATATATTATTTTTAAATTCAGCAGCTATGGAGAAGAATATACTGAACACAGAGAACCAAAAGAAAAGGGAAAACATTCTACCCATATGGATGAGTGCTCAGGCAGCCTGGTTTGAGATGAATAGGATTTGATTTGAATGAAAATAGGAGGATTCGAGCATTCAAAGGATAAAGTCTAGTGATGACATGTACATAGCATAATATTTCACTGAAGGAAAGCAAGGCTATTATTATACATGGTATGAACTCAACACATAAAAGAAAACAAATTAATCCTAAAATTAAGAAAGTGTCCAATGTATAGTGTATTTCATCCAAAGTAATACAGTAATCAATGAATTTGGCCATTCCTTAGGAGCAAGAAGATGATAATTATAAACATCACTTTTTGTATAAGGAGCTCCTGGCTCCTGGCTTTGATCTGGCCCAGCAGCAGCCAATGCAGCCATCTGGGGAGTGAACCAGCAGATGGAAGACCTCCCTCTCTTTCTTTTTATCTCTCTCTCTCTCTCTCTCTCTCTCTCTATTTTTCAGTCTATAACTCTGCCTCTTAAATAAATAAATCTTAAAAAACCTATTTGTCCATTATTATTTTTCACTTGTTTAAATTATTATCAAATGTCTTACTTATAAGTGGGTAAATTTATTTAAGAATTTGAGGTTTTTATTAAAAACTGGTAATTAATTATCTTGAATCATATAATTCACTGAATGCCCATTGGATAAATGTACACTACAGAGATATACTTTGCATCTCTATCGTTATGGGTATTTATGATTTTCTTTGGACACTACAATGTACATATATGTAAGGTTACTAAACATGCATGTTTAATGCAATGCAAACATGATTACATTGAGAGAGCTTGGACTTATGTTTAGACATGTCATCAGTCATTCTTTCAGTTGTCAGAGACAGAACCTGTCTCAATTCATTATTTCATGGCTTTAATAGTCTCTTTTCAACCTTGGCACAGTTTTGCTAAAGTCTTAATTTGTTCTTTGCAAAAAAAAAAAAAAAAAGAAAAGAAAAGAAAAGAAAAAAAGGAGCAAAAATTCAATCATATGCCTGTTAGAGAGTTTGTTTAATAAAACTGCAATATTTTTGTGGTTTCTTAATATAGTTTTATAAATGCATTTGAAATTTAAGATAAATTCTTGATAGGTTATAAGGACTTTCTGGAACCACTGAGAACAAAATCCTTTTTGTTTTGTTTTAATTTAAGCATTCAACGTCATGAACTGTCTAGAAGAAAAATACTTGGATACTTTAGTAGTGTTTATATCCTTAGTGCTTGGAATGAAAATATAGAAAACTGGAACTTCAAGGAACCTTTGAGCCTACCCTGCTGGTGTGCCTGTGACAGGAACAAGCTAGTTTGCTCCTAACCTTCAGATCAAAAGGAAAAACTGATGTTCTTATTTCTCCACCCTGATTCCCCTCCCACATTTACTCTACTACCTTCTTCTCTGAAGGCCAGTCTTGTCACTTGCTTTGGTTTCTGCTCCTCCAGGATTGTTTTCTTTGGGGTAACTTCAATCTTCCTCCATCTAATGTCTCGGGTTCTCTTACTTGTATATGGGGTTTCCCTGAGGCTAACTGGCCACTTGCCTGCCTGGATTTTCAGACACTCTTAAGCTTTACTGGTTTTCCAGATCTCAAATACTGTCCTGGATGGCAAACTCTTGCCTATTACTATGTTTCCTGGGGTTACAATCTACTATGTTGTATTTCTGCAAGCTGCTGCATTTAACACCCTTGAGACTGACTTTCCTGATGAATATAATTTTAAATTCTGTCCATTACTATCTGCCCCATTATTCTGTAAGGGACTATACTGCCTGACAATATCTCAGTAATATTTCCAAATATTTTCTATGTCTTTTAAAAATAATAGCACTTATTTGGATATTAGATAGAACTATTTATTTATGCTGGAACTAAGAAGGTCATGCTTACATGAGTCAAAACATGAGAAATAACTATCTCATAAAATTAAGTTTATTCATTATTTATTTTTTAAAAGTATTTGTTTTCATTTTATTTGAAATGCAGACAGAGATTTTTCCATCCATTGGTTTATTTCCCAAGTGCTGGTAATAGCCCGGGTAGGGCCAAGCTGAAGTCAGGAGATTGGAACTCAATCTAGGTCTCCTATGGATTCAAGTACTTGAGCTGCCATCTACTGCCTCCCAGAATCTGCATTTACAGGAAGATAGAATCGGAAGTGGATCCAGGACTTGACCCTGGGCACTACAATATGGGATGCAGGCATCTCAAACAACATTTTTTTTTAATCTTTAGGGAGGGACAAAGAGGGAGATCTTCTAACCCCTGGTTGCAATAGCTAGTGCAGTGCCAGGCCAAAGTCAGGAGCCAGGAGCTGCTTCCAGGTCTCCAACATGGGTGACAAAGGCTCAGGCATGTGGGCCATCTTCTACTGCTTTTTCAGGCCATTAGTAGGGATCTGGACTGGAAGTGGAGCAGCCAGTACGTGAATCGCCTCCCATATGGTATGCCAGCCTCTCAGGTAGCTTTACACACTACCCCACAACACAAGCCCAGCCCCTCCCATCAGCATCTTATCTAGTGGGCCAAACAGCCATCCATCATCATGCTTAGTGAAATAAGCCAGACCCAAAAAGACAAACATTGCAGTTTTCTCTGATTTGTGGTAGCTAATATGCAGAGTACAAAAATTTAATGTATGAGAGTGACTTTGCCATGTTCGAATTTGATTATTGTTTATGGCCCTTGTCTATATACCTGCTGAACAGTGGTCATTCTACTTTTTCCTTGTTGAACTTTTTATTTGGTGGAGAATGATGCATGTGATTGTGAAGTAAATTAAAAATATGTTACCTCAAAAATTAACGAAATTAAGGAAAACAAAATGAAAAGAGGAAGGAGGGAGGAAGGGAAGTATCATTATATTTGTCATATTCTTAGAATTGTATCTATGAACTACATGAAATCTATTTTATTTATATTCATCAAAAGGAGAGAAAAATGCCCTTAAACAAATAAAAAAAACTGCATTTGTTAAAAAAAAATTTCAAAAACGCTCACAGACATGTCATGATTGAATTTCAAAGTTATCCATAGAGCTGTAAAATTAATTTAAAGCAAACAATTATCTTTTCAGTACTTGAAACATTATGAATGATCTTTCAGATTGCTGATTCACTTGAAGGACATAGGGTTCTGCTTTTCATAAACAACTTTGAGAACCCACATAATTTTTCTATTTAAAACTGAACACACCAGTTTCGAAAGAGTTCTGAATTTGGAAAAAGTGTGTTTTTCTAATAAAAACATACATTATTTGCAAAAAGAAGCATCTTGACTACACAACATGCAATTGGTATATTGTTTTTAATTGATCCAAAGAATTGAAATGTTCTCATGGATTTTTTTTTCCTTGTGATAGACTGATCTTTGGTTTGTGAAACTTTTGAAGTTGATATGAATCCATGAGTTTGTATAAAGTACTTTCCAGAGAAAGTTCATTATAAATCCAAAATCTCTGTCAATATAAAATAATTTATTTTTTTCCATCAAGTAGCGTTGCCTCATTATCACCATATTAGCACAATGTTATTTGAAAGACTGCTATTTGTAACATTTTCTGTGAGTTCCACATTAATTGAATGGAAAAAAAATATTTCATACCTTTATATTTGCCAGTGTTATCTTTTTTTACATGTATATTACTATTTACAATTTACTTGCGAAGAAATAGAACCTAACAAGACCCTAGCCAGGGTCATAGAGCTCAGAGGTAACTGAGCTGAGATGTGATTTCAACTGTTTATCCCCCAAACCCAGGATTCTTCCCTGAGAGTCAATTTCCAAAGGCTACTGAGACAAGTCCTCATGGAACCATGTGTACATGAGTCAACTGTACTGACTTGGGACACTTGCCACTGGAAGAGTTTGCCCTGCATCTTCAAAGTATGAAATGCATTGGGCATTCTCTTCTAGGTTATTTGGTGCTGACTCGGATCCTCTTCCAGCACAGAGTGAAATCAAGAAACAGGCAAGAACAGAAGACAAAAACTTGAAAAAGGGTAGAAAATTTGAGCCAAATTTTCAAGGTGAACTCAATTTTACTTCTTGCCCAGGGCTTCATTTATATCCCTTTTTTCTCCTAGGCCTTCTCCACTTTTGATCTCTCACTTGCAGAATCAGTCCTCATAAGGCATCTGTTTTGCTTATATCGTACAACAGAAGTCAGTTGTTAAGCAAACCTCTCCTGGGAATGATCATGATCTGTAATTTGGAGGGAAATAATTTGCTTCTGGAGGAATTTTAAGAGTCAAAGAAGTGGGAGAGTGCCGGCGCCATGGCTCACTTGGTTAATCCTCTGCGTGCGGTGCTGGTATCCCATATGGGTGCCAGGCTCTAGTCCCGGTTGTTCCTCTTTGGGTCCAGCTCTCTGCTGTGGCCCGGGAAGGCAGTGGAGGATGGCCCAAGTGCTTGGGCCCCTGCACCCGCATGGGAGACAAGGAAGAGGCACCTGGCTCCTGGCTTCGCATCGGCATAGTTCCGGCCGTAGCAGCCATTTGGGGGGTGAACCAACAGAAGGAAGACCTTTCGCTCTGTCTCTGTCTCTCTCACTGTCAAATTCTATCTGTCAAGTTTAAAAAAAAAAAAAAAAGGCTTCTTTAAAAAAAAAAAGGAAGTGGGAGAGGGTTTCGAAGTGATGTGATATGTGTGTTCATTCATTTGTTGACTTACTTATTCAAACAATGACTTCAAATTTCTGGGTCCCGGCACAACAAAGATGGGCAAAACAGACATTCTTTCTGTAAAAACAGAGCTTAACTGCAAGCAAGAAGGTAATAAAAAGTAATTACAAAGGAAATATGACCACTATGGCTGTCAGAGAATGCTCTCAGATGACGGTGACCTTATAAATAGAGGTGTGTGTGTGTGTATGTGTGTGAGAGAGAGAGAGAGAGAGATTTTGGGGATGACCTTCAACACTAGCTGAGATAATGACAAAGGAGAAAGATGAACTTAACACTTGTTGACTAATATTTTGTTTAACAACAAAATATCTATCGAGTCAGGCATTTAGCTTAAGTTGTTTCAGGAAATTTATTTGTGTTTATTTTATACTTTAAGCTTTCAAATGTCTATCCATATATACAATGCCAGTCCTTATCCTGTCCCTATGAAGTAGATACTGCTACTCTCACTTCCCAAAGAGAGGTCATTGGCATGTGTAATGTACTAAAAAAAAAAAAAAAAAAAAAAAAAACCAACAGTGACACAAAGAGTTTCTAATTCCTAGGACTGGAGTCACTGGTGTTTGAAGATCAGATCAGTGCACCAAGGGTAAGGAATTGCACAAAAGACCTCTGTCAACTGGAGCAGAAACTTGGTTAAATGACAGTGAAAGAAGAGACAGGAATACTTTGTTTTAGTTTTGCCTTTGACTGACTTGAAGGTGGCACCTGGAGACACCATGTTCCTTCATGGCATAGGGACTGAAGATTGGAATATATCAGTTTACAACTGAAAAATTGAAAAGTAATTCCTGGATGTGGAAGTGCCACCTATTTCCCTTAACAAGCATCATTTGCTATAAATGGGAAATAAATTGACTTCCCCTGAGAAAAAGTCTACCAAATTACTATTATTTTCTATTCTAAAAATAAAAAATAATTTTCATTAAATTTATGAGATTCCATGTACACCAAGGTATTCAATTATATGTCTACCTATCTACTGAGATAGATAAGCTTGTACTAATAAATAATTTTATTAATTAATGAAATTCAAGCTTAGTTTGAAGAAAAATATGTCATTTTTTCCAGGCTCATTTATGACTCTCATGAGGACTGTGTGACTCCTTAAGAGTCAAATAAATAATGTGAGCAGACAGCCAAGAAATTTCTCATTTGTGCTAATTGAGGACAGAATGAGAAGGAAGGGCAGCTTCTGAAGAAGCAGCTCATCTCTGAGAATCAAGATCACTTTAAATTGACCCTTTGGCTCCCTTATGGGCTTGAACTACTCTTTACATCCTCCTGGGAAATAGAAAAGAAGCATCAGAGGAAATGCAGACACATTCAACTTTAGTTCCTGTGGAGGGAGATGCAGCATTTCTTGGTTCATGGAAGGTTACCGAAAGAACTACTGTAGACACATTTCCAAGGAGGGAATGTCCTGTGACCCTCTGATATGTCAACATGAGAGGTCTGTTTTCCCCAGTTTCAGTGAGAATCATGGACACTCTTTAATCTCTCTAGTGTCTGACATACCAGTTACAGCACAAAAACCTATTTTTTAAAAAAAATTATTTATTTATTTAATCTGCTGATATCATTTGGATTTTTTTTTTTTTTTTTTTTTGGTGACAGGCAGAGTGGACAGTGAGAGAGACAGAGAGAAAGGTCTTCCTTTTCCGTTGGTTCACCCCCAAATGGCCGCTGTGGCTGGCGCACTGCGCCCATCTGAAGCTAGGAGCTAGGTGCTTCTCCTGGTCTCCTATGCGGGTGTGCAGGTGCAGGACCCAAGCACTTGGGTCATCCTCCACTGCACTCCCGGGCCGCAGCAGAGGGCTGGACTGGAAGAAGAGCAACCGGGACAGAATCTGGTGCCCTGACTGGGACTAGAACCCGGGGTGCTGGCGCCGCAGGCGGAGGATTAGCCTAGTGAGCCACGGCACCGGACACAAAAACCTATTCTGCCAGTTGTCTTTGGTGCAGTGAAACAGCAGGGAAATAGGTAAGGGATGTTGGCAGATGAACTGCCTCTGCAGCAATAGCCAAGTGGGAGAGAAGAAAGTAATAGCTACTGAACAGGAGGGGTACATCTGAAACAAAGTTCAGGACTTCCTGAAAGTCTATATATGTTAAAATGGCAACAGAAGTTGGCTTAACGGTCAAGACAGACAAACAGAGTGGTCACAGGTAGAAAACACTTTTTCTTCAGAAGGGCTGGCAATTGGAATAGGGACCAGGGATTACATAGAAACAATGGTTTCTTACTTGTGACACACTTTGATGATGATTTTAAGATGGCCCTTAGCAGAAAAGTAAAACTTGTTTTCTGTGGACTTAAAATAATAATACTGTTATGTGTTAATTATCTTCAATCAAAGCAGGCTTGTCTGTAGATAATGTCACAGGTAGTTAAGGCTAATTTCTTGAAGCTATCTATTCTCTATCCTGGTTTGTGTTATAGGTGTTGTAGTTCAAAGTATCTATGTTATCACTAAATTTCTGTCCTCTGGCAATTCTAATTTGTTGATGTTATTTATGGCTCACAGTCTACAGTCCATTTCCATCACTTAGAAATGGTATTATTTGGTTTTCAAACAAAAACATTCATTGAGTACCTAGAAAGTGACAAGAAATGAATAGGACTCAATTCCTAGTTTTGGAAGGTATATTTCATAAGATTGTTTTCTTAGTAAAAATTGTGTATCAATAATAGTGAAAAATCATGGAAGAAACCGTCACTTCAAGAAGTGAACCTTAGGCTCACTAAAAGAGTGAACCATGGAGTCTTCAAAGAAGTATCAGCACTAAGTTACCCCATTAGATCGCAACTCATCACAGTCCATTCCAGTCCACTGAAGTCATGTCAGTTTAATTCACTTTGATTTTACTTGATGCAGCTCAATTCAACTTTTTTTTTTTTTTTTTTTTTTTTTGACAGGCAGAGTGGACAGTGAGAGAGAGAGACAGAGAGAAAGGTCTTCCTTTGCCGTTGGTTCACCCTCCAATGGCCGCCGCGGCCGGCGCACCACGCTGATCTGATGGCAGGAGCCAGGTACTTATCCTGGTCTCCCATGGCGTGCAGGGCCCAAGGACTTGGGCCATCTCCACTGCACTCCCTGGCCACAGCAGAGAGCTGGCCTGGAAGAGGGGCAACCGGGACAGAATCTGGTGCCCCAACTGGGGACTAGAATGCCGGCGCCGCAAAGCGGAGTATTAGCATAGTGAGCCGCGACGCCGCCTGCTCAATTCAACTTTTTAAAATTACAAGATCTTCAGAGTTTGTCTAGAAAGAATCGTCTTTCTGAATATCACGGGTTCTTGAATAACAATGAGCAACAACTTAGGTTAAGAAAAAGAGCACTGGATAGGAGGAAACATCCAAACATCCCATCATAAAAGATGTCACTGGAGATCCCTTTTCACAGAGCGGAGCCAGGGAGGGTGAGAAGAAGCTTGATTTAGGGCAGAGAGCAGAAGGCACATCTCCAAGCAGAACATTCCTACGAGACCTGAAGAGTATGAAAGCATAAACCTCTCTGATTCCCACAAAGAAATGGCCTTAGGATGTCTAGATATCTGAGTAATATTCTTACAGAGAAAGGAGAGGGTGAGGTGATGGAGGAATTTTTAAAAAAGAGAGGAATTTGTTTTAGTACCTGTGCTCAGTGAACATCATAGAATGGTTATTGATATTGCTGTACCAGAATTAAACCTAACAGAAAGGATACACAGCAACATAACATTCCCATGTTTTGAAGAACGGTGAGTAATGGTGACAGGCTTTAGACAAATGAAAACTGATCAATTCCTGGATGTGTTCCCATTGTCCAAGCAGAATAATTTCCATTTTGATTGCAAATAATAGTGGTTGTCGAAGATTCAAGTCAATAGGTAAATGAATCTAAACCTTAGAAACTTTTTTTTCAAAAATCCCAATCCAACTATGCCATATTGCACAAATTCTTTGCTAATAATTGTACTTTGTATGGATAAGTGATGAAAGAGACAGACATTAATAAATCAAACAACAATGGATATCTATTTTCAGAATGGCATGAAATATATGAATGACTGAACAATACAACAATCACTGTTACAACAGCTTAGCAAAAATAGAGCCTTTTTTATATCCATTACCAAGGTATTTAGGGCACATTTTTGGAGGTGAGAGCTTATTCATTACCTTATTACAAGAAAAGGCATTGCAGGTCATACACTATGCTTGTCCTTTCTAACTATGGAAAATTACTTTTGTTTTACTGTAACTCTTAAAGGATATTTTTCAAAGAAGTATATTGCAATGCAGACTTTTTTCTAAGATGCAAATTTTACATTACTTAATGATAGTTTGCTAGGTCACTAGACTGAAAATTATGTATACATTTTGTTGAATAATATTTGCAATTATTGGGGAATTACAATAAATATTAAGTGCCAGGAGTAAACTGACAAAACAAATATAATGTCGTATATCTCAACTAGTTGGAACTGGGTTTGATTTATGAATAAGCAAATGACAATAATTTAGATACCTCAGACTGTTTTGCCTCAAAGGGATCCACCTAGCTAGAGAGATAGAGAGCAGTGCTAAGGAGCCAGAGTTGTGGTGCAGCAGGTTAAGCTGCCCCTGCGACACTGGCATCCCATATAATTGCTTATTCAAGTATTCAAGTCCTGGCTGCTCCACTTCTAATCCAACTCCCTGCAAATGCACCTGGAAAAGCAGCAGAAGATGGCCCAAGTGCTTGGGCCCCTGAGCCTACGTGGAAGACCCAGATGAATTTCTACGCCTCTGACTTCAGTCTGGTCCAGCCCTGACTGTTGCAGCCATCTGGGGAGTGAATCAGTTGATGGAAGATCTCCCTCTTTCCTTGTCGTTCTGTAACTCTGTAACTTTGGCTTCAAAAAAATAAACAATCTTAACAAAGAAGCAAAAGGAAAAGTGAAAAGAAAAAGAAAAGAAAGGAAATGATGAGAAACTCATAATCAAAGAATAAACTGCTGAATTTAAAACCTTCTTGCTTGCCTCTGGCTTCTCACTTAAAGGTTAAAGGCACAGCGGCTGCTACAAGGATTGAGGAGAGCTCTGTGCACAAGTCAGCTTGCAATGCCAAATGGGCTGGATAAAGTGAAGGACAATTTAGACAGGGCTGGATGAGCATGGCTGAACAACGCTTCCCTTTGCAGTTTCAGACTTACAAGGAAGGTGATTTTTAAAGGCCGAGATTATCCCAGCTGGGATGGGATGTAAGAGGACATTTGGCCTTACAAGTTGTTAGCTATTCACATGGGTTGATTTAGGTGGATTTTAGGATGAAATTTGCTAACCCTCAGCTTGCCTTTCTTTGTTAATATTGAAGAGGGTTTTATAGAGGCCTTTATTAAAATAGAAATAAATCCAGGCGACATTATCCCACAACCCCTTACATGGTATTATAGTCATTCATTTAATCCTTGAGTAGCAAGAAGTAGGAGCTGGTGGTGTTGTGCATCAGGTTAGGCTGCCACCAGTGATGCCGGCATCCAATATGAACACTAGTTTGAGTCTCAGATGTTCCACTTTCAATGTAGTTCCTTGCTAATGTGCCTGGGAAAACAGCACAATGTGGCTGAAGTGCTTGAGCCCCTGTCACCCATTTGGGAAACCGGGAAGGGGTTCCTGGCTTCTGGCTTCAGCCTCGCCCAGCCCTGGCTGTTGTGAACATCTGGAGAGTGAACCAGCAGATGGGGGATCACTCTCTCTCTTTCTCTCTCTCTTTCAGTCTCACCCCTCCCTTCTCTGTAATTCTGCCTTTCAAATAAATAAATACTTTTTAAAGAAAATTTAAATATCAATAAAAACTAGTAGAAACAAATACAAAAATAACCTCTTTAGGAAGGGTAGAAAGCCTCCCTCAGAAACTTCCCTATGTCATGACTTGGTTGAGGCTGTCCTTTTACTTGTGGGAGCCGGCCAGGAATACACATCACCTTTACTTTGTAGTCTAATTTTCAGTGACTCAGCTTTGAGGCCAGCTCTGCTAAAGGGAGTAAGGCTGAATCACGCTCTTTGTTCCCAGGCTTGCCTACTGCCTCAGCATTCTGAGAAGACTGACTTGCACCCACAGGGCAGATAAGGTCACTTTCTCTTCAGGTCTAGAGCCCAGCATCTCCAATGATAACAAAGCAGTTTAAATTATTGGACTTGAAGGGAAGAAACTTGGCTTTGACGCTAATTGATCATATGATCTTGCACCACCTAAGAAGCCTCTCAAATCTTTCTTTATTCCTCAGATGAAGGAGGTAGAACCAGACTGTTCTGGAATCCAACTATTGCCTTGGATACTAGGAGACACCTGTATCTAGAAAGTAAAACCAACAATAACCCAATGTGTTTGACATAATTGCTTGCTCATAAATGTTCCCACGCTTAGTAGCATTTCAAATGTTACATTTTAGTTGCTTAGTGAAAATGAGACATTTTAAATCTATTTTTAGTATAAACAATAGAGACGACTTTTGTGGTAAATGTTACATTTTAAATGCATCCCTGGTTGTATTTTTTGAAGTTTTAAAACACCCTAGCTGTTTAAACCAAGCTGCTTGACTAATAGCAGTAAACTGTAATTGGTTATGATATACTTAAGGGAATTTTCCAGAATCTACACACACTTCAGGTGGGTGACCAGATGCTTAGTAGCAAAGATAGCCTGGATTTTTTTTTGTTATAAAGAGTAGATACAGATTTCGTAGAATAAGAGACTTGGATTTTCATTATATTTTCTATGAGGGGGACAATTTAGACAAACTTTTCTTCACATGTACAAGCAGTAAAATTGCTTTCCCTGATATCTAACAGAATGCAACAGCCATAATTTAACTCGTAAGTACATTTTCCCCCAGAGTAATTTTGTCAGTGTTACAAAACTTAAACAGGTGGAAAATCATTCTGAACTATCACCTTATTATCCTTGTGCTACCTATTAAATATAATATTAAAATTCCTCAGCTATGATTAATGCACCTATTTTTAAACAAGCAAAGAAAAAAACTGTAGTGAGACAGGGTTGATCTAAAGTAATTTCACTGTTATAGTATGTAAAATATATGAAGACATAAAATTCAGAATTAGTTTCAAATGTGCATAGCTCTTTAATACATTTACAACCAAAATGCATTTACATGTTTTCTACTCTAAATACAACATGATTAAGTGAATAACAATAATTTAATATAATGATTGGTGTTGCCTTGCTAGAATAACCACCAGCAATAATAATAAGGCATTAACATCTCAATAAAATTATCATTACAGAAACCAGGATAGCTCACTGGCCACCTGATGTGTCTGCAACACAGCCTTTGAGATCACTGGTAAAGACCTCTTCAGAAATCAAAATCTTTTAGATGTTAGGAATGGTCATATTAAGTATACAAATAGTAATGCTTTTGCATCAAAGTATATGAATATATAAATACTCACAGTAAAGAATACAAAGTATAAATAGCTACATGTCCATGAAGGCCAAGTTTTGCTAACAAATGAGTCAAATTGTTTACATTTTTTCTTTGGATATTCAGAAATTACTCCATTTACAATTTTGGATATAGGTCTATTGGCCTCTACTATAATATTCTGTGTGATGATTTAATTTTACATTCTGTAAAGCTCCTTTCACATAGCACAGTGTGAGATCTTTTGGTCCTTGTAGGGTGGAAACATCATGTACACATTAATCCATTTCCACTGAACTTTTCACTAGCAGTTCTAGTATGTTTAACATAATTCTGGTAGAGCATTCTCTTAGCCCCAGGAATACTTCTTTGGACTTCTAAGAGCTTCAGATCCTAGTTTGAGAAAAGAACCAATTATCTAATACACTTGAGAGCCAACAAGAGGACCAGCACGTTAAGCCTCTGCTTTCCAACCAGCATCCCAGAGAGGAGCACCAGTTATTGTCAACTATTCCACTTCTGATCTGCTAAATGTACCTGGGAAAGCAGCAGAAGATGGCCCATATGCTTGAGCTGCTGCTACCTACATGGGACACCCAGAGGATGTTCCAGGAGCTGGTTTTGGTCTCAGACCTTGCTGTTGTGGCCATTGGAGAGTAAATCTTGTGAGTGTAAGATATCTTTCTCTCTCCTAATTTGAAATAAATTAATAAATTTTATTTTAAAAGGTATTTTTAAAAAGGAGCCAAGAAAGTAGACTCCATGCAAAGTGGTTTAACTCTTGAAACAACAAAAGCACCTTGTTAAAAGTAGTGGATTTTGATCTAGAAACCTAAATCCTAGAGCAAGGGGAGATGGGGATTTGAGAAGCTATGCAATCCCTAGACCCATTCTTTTGGCTTTCTATACATAGCTCACTGGAAACCAATGCTAACTGGGACACCTAAATCTCAGAATCACCCAGTGTTAAAGCTCAGAGCTACTGCATTTTGCAGAATTGGTAGTCTAATAGATATGCTTGCAACATTAAGCTTTTAGCATCCAATTGTGCTTCTAATTTACTCTCTGGAAAAAGAAAGAAGTTGTGAGATGAACCCATGACCTAGGTCTTGCCCTAATTCTGTCTACTCTTAATCTTTTGTTTTCTCTGGGGCAAGTCACTCCCTAATTCATTCCCACTTGTTCTTCTGGAAAACAAGAGCTCTACCTGCCACAATTGGTGTTACAAGACTTACTGAGACTATGAGTGTTTATGAACAAGCATTATAGACAAATATTTGCTATTAGAATCTAAATGAATATTTCCCACCACTTTACCTCTGGGCAAAAGCAGAGATTGATTCCTAGAGCCACTCTGAGCCCTGGGTTCTGAGATGACATTGATTTAACCACTGATTGTGGACTTCTTCTGAGCTCTTTTCCCCTCTAACCTTGCTACAGATTAAATATGAGGTTTTGGGACTTCTATTTTTTTTGTTTTTGTTTTCTACTTTCTGGAGATCTTCATACTTTTGTTTGCTTATCTCTTTTCATTGGTAGTTGTAAACTCTTTCAATCAGAATCTCTACGCATCTTTGCATCTCACATTCACACTCCTTATACTAACTTTACACAAAGCCATCTGTACTATATTTCTTTTTTGCCTATTTCCATTATCATCACCACTAAAATGTAGTCAAGATTCCATGTCCAATTTAAGTTTTGATTCAAAAAGTGAGCACAAAATATTCCCCATAAAAGGAACAGATTCTTGTTATTCCGTCTCTAATTCTGTTGCTTAAATGTTTCTTGTAAGCAAAGTTCTCAGCTGGTATTAAATTAATTCATACACACGAATCCTGTCATGGTGTGGCTATAATTTTTTGCTAGTAGTTTATGCGTTTAATTTTCTGCTTGTTTATTATGGTACTTACTTCATATTTATGAGTGATCTGCCAGACTCATTAAGGAAAATTGTATAGGCGTCATTAAACAGTTTGACGATATCTGTTTTTCACTTTGGTAGATACATTAAGATCCAGATATAATTTTTTCTGGGAAATTGGCACTGGGAGGTTGAAACCAGACAAAAATTTCAGGATATAGTATAATAAGGTTTCCTTTAGGTTATATATTTCCCTCTCTAGTTTCTATGGCATGTATTCATAATAACTTCCCAAAGCTATCACATGCTTGCTGTAGAAGAACTAAAACAGAGGCCATGCTACAAAAATTGCTGTGCTTGTATTTTAGATCAATTGTGTTGAAAATCCTTTGCCCTTATAGTATTTAGTCTTTTTTCAATTGTAATATAGCAGAAACAACAGCAAAAAAAATCATTGTGTGTATATATGTATGTGTGTATATATGTATATGTGTGTATATATGTATATGTGTGTATATGTATATACAATTTATGTATATGAACTGCTGTGTTATCTAAACCCCAACTATATCCCTGGGAGTATATTTTGCTTTATTTAGTTTGCTTTTCCCATTTTTTTAACCAGAAAAGGCAGTAGCATATCTGATGACAAATAATAAACAAATAAAATATAACTTTTTTTTGGAACAATGTGAATAGTTCCATCTACGGAGAAGTCAATATCTTACCACAATATACCTCATATTTCAGGACTTTGTCTTTGTATCGATAAGACACCAAATGCATTTAGTTGTCTTTTTGTACTTTTTCCACATACTGGGAACATATATATGTGTATATATAAGAACATAGATTAATACAACTAAGATACATGAAAGTTCTACTGTAGATACCTAAAACAGCGTTTTTCAGATAACAGCTTTACTTCTGCAAATGCTGTCAAGACGAGAAAGCCAAGTCATACTATTCAATAAGAACAATGGTGACCTTGGCAATCTGTGCCTTCTTCCTCATGTTGCTCCTGTACCAAATAAGATACTAAAAGACCATGGAGGGTAGATAGTTAAAGCACTGGCATATACATCATATAAAAGAGACAATCCCTAACCTTCCCACCTCTGAATATTACCTACGTCATGACATTTATGGGAAAATTTAGAAGAAAAGTAACAGTACAAATCAATTTAGCTGCTGCTCTAATAAAAGATGATCTATTTTATCATATCTTAATCTAATAAATAATCTCTGTATGACATAGATACTAGTAACTTCAGTATTAGATTTAATGTAAAGTAAATTTAAGTGTTTATTGATATAAATGGATTAATTTGTTATTATTTTGCTATTTATTATTATATTACTATTACTATGGTCTTTTCTTTATATTTCACCCACACAAAAATTATTTTTTTTCACATTGAAATGCATATTATAAATTCATGAACCTTTTACTGATATCAAAGTTGGTTCTTTTAACCCAGTATCTATTTGGTATATTCTAGATTCATTTATCCAGTAATGGTGATCAACAGTTAACTTTTCCACAGTTCTCTTCCTCTCCCTCCAGCTGATCAGTGGCAGGTGTAGCCTTGTGCCTGAATTACTGCCAGCAAGGAATAGAACTTGCCTCGCTGACAAAATTCCACTTCTGAAGAAGGTGACCTCTTTAATGTTTAACAACAGGCAGAAAGGAACATTCTTCTTAGTAGCTTAAATGCATTACTATCATCCTAACATTAAGGTATTTGCACGGGATGTATGTGTGTCTGTTTGTCTATCTATGTGTGGCATTCATCATCAATTTTAGTGAGTTATAGTCATGCCATGCAAAAAGAAGTAGGGACACTCCCAAACCTGGCATTTAAACAAACAGAATCTGGAAGGATTTTTAGCACTGCGGTCTTCAAAATGCATTTTGTAGAGTAAAAGATTTCATATAGATAAATATGTCAAACACTGTTACAGGATCCACAGAAGGGGCTGAAAGGCTAGCTCTGATCTCTCCTCCAGCAGAACAACTCTCTCTTCTTATCTGTTTTACATATTGGCAATTGGGATTACACATAGAAATCTGTCTGAAGAATTCCACTGATAGAATAAGTTTTACAATAAAACCAAGGCAGCATTTGGCACACTGGTTGAGACATCACTTGGGTTGACTGCATCCCATATAAGAGTGCCTTGTTCAAGTTCTGACACCACTTCTAATCCATCTTCCTGCTACTGCGATCCTGACAGGCAGCAGGTGGTGGCTTAAGCACCTGAGTCTGCCACCCACATAGGCAATCCAGATTGATTCTAGGTTCTTGGTCTTGGCCTGGACTGGCCCTTTCTATTGTGGTCATTTGGATTTGGGGATCTCTCTCTTTCTCAGTGGGGAATATAAATAAAAATTTTTAAAAAATCATGAATTTAACATAAGAGGAAATGAAATTTTCAGTTTTCATCCTTGAGTGTTTTCAACTATAAAAGGTGAAAAGTAGTGATGATTTTAGAAGTGTCCATTAAATACATATTCATCAAATATGCAGTAGTTTCTTGAGAATGCATTCATATATTAAGATAAGAACTGATATACTGAAGAATGGAAGCAGCACTTTATGTCAAAGACAAAGAAAACCATGCATATGACATGGAATGTTAGTTTAACTTAATTAAATGCAGAATGCATCCATTAAGTGACAAAATTCCAGATGGGCACAATGTACGTAGCTCTGGATGGAGATTGGGATCAGAGGAGGGAAAGGAAATCTTCAATTATGAAAGCAACTAGAAAAAAAAAAAAAAAGCAGGTGTTTAGAGTACAAATACATTCGAAGATAGTGGTGTTATCCTCATCCAAGTCAAAGAGATTTAGAGCATTCCCAACCAGAGCAAGGCAGGACCCAGGCATCTTATATTAATGCACTTATCCTAGGGCATTTGAATGGGAGGAGAGTTTTACTTCCCAGTGTTCTGAGAAGTGCAATCATTGCAAATAAGAAAGAGCAAATATTTTAAAAACTGCATTTAGAGACAAAAATAGAAAAAAAAATCTTGTGATTAACATTTCAGTCAAGGGAAGAAATTAGAGTGACAGGAATCTTAATGGATCATGCCTAATTTGACTTGGACTATAAGGTGGCATACAAGTCTATCACAGGAGACCTAGATTCACAATACTTGGAATGCAAAACCAATAGAAGGCCATGTTCTCTAGTTTTCCTACTTCATAAGACAAATATTTTGGAATTTTTTAAATTCTGTTCTCAAGTTATCTTGGTCCAATCAAACAATAGCAAGCATTCGAGGGTAGAGATATAAAATACACATCAAATCCATCCCTCCATACCTACTGCACTACCCTAGTGACTACCATCTGTAATATGGATAATTATAGTAATCCCCACATCTACTCTTCCTTTCTTTTAACCTGTTTACATGCATATCTCCTAGAATAAATTTTAAATATTGACATCTGAGCATGCCATTAAAGTTCTCCAAGGGTGTTCCTCCAAAAAAAAAAAAAAAAAAGTATAAAATTCAGTTCCTGAACCTAGCCATTATATGGCCCATACCTATCCTTTGAGCTCATCTTAGACCCTTTGCTCATTTAGAAATAAATCTTCTGTTCCTGGAACGTGCCCAGCTGAAAACCCTGCCCTTAGGTGTTTGCTGGGCCCTTTTTGACTGAATTTCCTCAGGTCTGCAATAGCTGGATTCCATCTCTGTTGCCAAGGCCCAGATGGACAGCAATCTTCTCAGAGGAACTTTCATTGATAAACTAATGCATTTCCGCCAACAGGTTTTGTTTCTTTTAGACATCACCCAATTTGTTACCTATATCATATATCACACTATCTGAAATTATGCATTTATTTTATTTTTACTTATTTATTTTTCTTCATCTTTTTTTTTTCTTTTTTTTTTAACTTTTATTTAATGAATATAAATTTCCAAAGTACAGCTTATGGATTACAATGGCTTCCCCCCATAACTTCCCTCCCACCCGCAACCCTCCCCTTTCCCTCTCCCTCTCCCCTTCCATTCACATCAAGATTCATTTTCGTTTCTCTTTATATACAGAAGATCAGTTTAGCATACATTAAGTAAGGATTTCAACAGTTTGCTCCCACACAGAAACATAAAGTGAAAAATGCTGTTTGAGTACTAGTTATAGCATTAAATCTCAATGTACAGCACACTAAGGACAAAGATCCTACATGAGGAGTAAGTGCACAGTGACTCCTGTTGTTGACTTAACAAATTGACACTCTTGTTTATGGCATCAGTAATCACCCTAGGCTCTTGTCATGAGCTGCCAAGGCTATGGAAGCCCCCTGAGTTCACTGACTCATAATTTTTAGACAAGGCCATGGTCAAAGTGGAAGTTCTCTCCTCCCTTCAGAGAAAGGTACCTCCTTCGTTGATGACCCGTTCTTTCCACGGGGATCTCACACGCGGAGATGTTTCATTTAGTTTTTTTTTTTTTTTCCAGAGTGTCTTGGCTTTCCATGCCTGAAATACTCTCATGGGCATTTCAGCCAGATCCACATGCCTTAAGGGCTGATTCTGAGGCCAGAGTGCTATTTAGGACATCTACCATTCTATGGGTCTGCTGTGTATCTCACTTCCCATGTTGGATCATTCTCTCCCTTTTTGATTCTATCAGCTAGTATTTGCAGACACTAGTCTTGTTTATGTGATCCCTTTGGTTCTTAGTCCTATCATTATGATCAATTGTGAACAGAAATTGATCACTGGGACTAGTGAGATGGCATTGGTACATGCCACCTTGATGGGATTGAATTGGAATCCCCTGGTATGTTTCTAACTCTATTGTTTGAGGTAAGTCAGCTTGAGCATGTCCCAAATTGCACATCTCTTCCTTCTCTTATTCCCACTCTTATATTTAACAGGGATCACTTTTCAGTTAAGTTTCAGCACTTAAGAAGAATTGTGTATTGATTACAGTATTCAACCAAAAGTATTAAGTAGAACAAACAAAAAAATACTGAGAGGGATAACATATCAAGTTGCTCATCAACAGTCAGGGTGAGGGCTGATCAAGTCACCGTTTCTCATAGTGTTCATTTCACTTTAACAGGTTTCCTTTTTGGTGCTCAGTTAGTTGTCACCTATCAAGGAGAACAAGTGGTATTTGTCCCTTTGGGATTGGCTTATTTCACTCAGCATAATGTTTTCCAAATTTCTAACAGGGATCACATTTCAGTTAAAATTTAAACACCTAAGAATAATTACCAATGGAACAGAATTGAAACACCAGAAATCAATCCAAACATCTACAGCCAACTCATATTTGATCAAGGATCCAAAACTAATCCCTGGAATAAGGACAGTCTATTCAATAAATGGTGCTGGGAAAATTGGATTTCCACGTGCAGAATCATGAAGCAAGACCCCTACCTTTCACCTTACACAAAAATTCACTCAACATGGATTAAAGACTTAAATCTACGACCTGACACCATCAAATTATTAGAGAGCATTGGAAAAACCCTGCAAGATATAGGTACCGGCAATGACTTCTTGTAAAACACCCCAGAAGCACAGGCAGTCAAAGCCAAAATTAACATTTGGGATT
This sequence comes from Oryctolagus cuniculus, assembly GCF_964237555.1. Classification (NCBI taxonomy): domain Eukaryota; kingdom Metazoa; phylum Chordata; class Mammalia; order Lagomorpha; family Leporidae; genus Oryctolagus; species Oryctolagus cuniculus. The sequence continues at coordinate 79,063,798 of NC_091434.1, read as the reverse complement.
GCATCAAATTGAGAAGTTTCTGTACTGCAAAAGAAACAGTCAGGAAAGTGAAGAGACAACCGACAGAATGGGAAAATATATTTGCAAACTATGCAACTGATAAAGGGTTGATAAGCAGAATCTACAAAGAAATCAAGAAACTCCACCACATCAAAACAAACAACCCACTTAAGAGATGGGCCAAGGACCTCAACAGACATTTTTCAAAAGAGGAAATGCAAATGGCCAACAGACACATTCTTCATCTTCTCATACAACAACATGACTTCTGCAGGGTAAGGACTCCCTCTCTTTGTCTCACCCAATCTTGTAACTGTGTCCAGCATATTATAGCACATGACAAGGACTCAATAACTATTCTAGGAGAACCAACATCTAATCACATATAACTATCCTGTTTCCAGAGTTTTATCTTTACACAAGTATTTTCTTTTGCCCAGAATTAGTTGTGTACAGTGTTGAAGACATAAGGCAAAACACAGATACCATAGGAAAAAAAATCGTAGGTACTCTTAACCTCATAGTGGTGCAAGTAACCCATATGCAGCTGCTGGCAAGTGGCTGCACAACCAGCTCTCAGTGAGTTGTCAGGTTATTTAGCTCACCTAATATGCCATCTTACCATGTCAGCAATGGCTGCTTGTAAGTATTCAACTGTCATACAGAGTACATAAAATATTTTAACATTAATAGTAAAATTAGATGGACAGTGCCTGTGACACTGGCATCCCATATGGGCACCTTTTTGAGTCCCAGCTGTTCCACTTCCGATCCAGCTCCCTGTTGATGCACCCGGGAAAGCAGCAGAAGATGGCTCAAGTAATTGAGTCTCTGCACTCACGTGAGTGAGAGACCCTGATAAAAATCCCAGCTCCTGACTTCGGTCTGGCCCAACCAGTTCATTGCAGCCTTTTAGGGAGTGAACCAGTGGATATAAGATCTCTCTCTCTCTCTCTCCTCTCTGCAACTCTTTCAAATAAATAAATAAATCTTTAAAAACATTAAAATTAGAATTAGAACTTTTTTCATATTTTAAGAGGACTGAATAATTTTAGTTTTGAAATTTAACCCATATTGTTGATGGCTTCTTTTCTACTCAGTTAAGTACTAATAGATACACTCTTTTTTTTTTTAAGATTTATTTTATTTATTTGAAAGACTGAGTTACAGAGAGAGATAGAGACAGAGAGAGAGGTCTTCCATCTGCTGGTTCACTCCCCAGATGGTCGCAACAGCCAGAGCTGCACCGATCCGAAGCCAGGAGCCAGCAGTCTCCTCCGGGTCTTCCACGTGGGTGCAGGAGCCCAAGGACCTGGACCATTTTCTACTGTTATCGCATGCCATAGCAGAGAGCTGGATTGGAAGAGGAGCAGCCGGGACTAGAACCGGCGCCCATATGGGATGCTGGTGCTTCAGGCCAAGGCTTTAACCCACTGCACCACAGCACTGGCAATACACTCTTTATATTAACTCTCCTTTCCCTTTATGTCATAGACTCCTTCTAATTAGAATAGTTTAAGATAGTCATACACACACACAAACATATATATATGGAGAGAGAGAGAGTTAATAGTTTTCTGAGGAACTTGTTTAAAGACTTATGAATATTGAAATAATGGTGAAAGACAAATGCAGAATTTACGGACTTTCCATACACTTAATTTTTCCTTATCCTTGATTTTCAAGAGGCGGCCCATGTTATCCTATTCCATTTAACCAAATACTGACAAAGAAACAGTTAAGAATAGCATGCTAGGTTGGTGGGGTGATTCAAGTCTCCCACAGCTGAAAGGTTACTTAATTCAGAGTTGTGCTGAGTTTTCTGATCTATTTCTAGTCTCCCGACAGACAAAAGTTTCACCCACAAACTGCAATCAGCACTCAAGTTATATTAAGGCAAGAAGGCTGATGTGTTTGTAAGTACATGTCAAGGCGTGGAAGCCATCAGAACCAGAAAAGACATTGTTAAGTACTGGAGGGTCCAGCCTAGTGAATGCAGTTACCAGACATGTGTGGGAGGAAGGAAGCACAGTGTGTACACTTGCTTTTACATGAGTCTTCTTACCTCAAAATCTGCAGTGATTTGAGAAAACTGACTCTTGGTGATTGGCAATGGAGAGCCTTACAAATTTGCTGCAGGAACAGTTGTTAGGACTTAGGTGATCTAGCTCAAAGGAGTCAAATGAAAGCTGAAACAGTTGGCTGCAGCTAACGTGTACAACCTTTCCATGCAGTGAACCACAGGTCCTTTACTTGCTGAAAAATTCAACACAACTCTCTTTGGTATATATGTGTTATGGTATTAATGTTAAATAAATTTATAGGGGGCCGGTGCTGTGGTGCAGCAGGTTAACGCCATGGCCTGAAGCACCAGCATCTCATATGGGTGCCAGTTCCAGACCCGGGTGCTCCACTTCCAATCCAGCTCTCTGCTATGGCCTGGGAAACCAGTAGAGGATAGCCCAAGTCCTTGGGCCCATCCACCCACGTGGGAGATCCAGAAGAAGCTCCTGGTTCCTGGCTCCTGGCTTTGGATTGGCACAGCTCCATCTGTTACTGCCAATTGGGGAGTGAACCAAAGGATGGAAGACCTTTCTCTCTCTGTCTCTGCCTCTCCTCTCTCTGTGTAACTCTGACTTTCAAATAAATAAATAAATAAATATTTTAAAAATTAAATAAATAAAACTGTGTTAAAAATAAATTTATAAAATGTTCATTGTCTAATTCCTATTTGTTGACTATACTGGCAAAGCTTGTCTTGGCAATTTATTTATCTTCTATTGATCTTAAAAACAGAAATTCTTTCTTCTTGATATTAAAATATTAATGTATTTTTGACATTTTATCAACTAATTCTATATCAGGAGCATATCACAGTACTTTATAACTGGAGAAAATGTCTATATTCTACTTTTGTCTTATAGGTTAAATAGATAAAAACATTTCCCAAGCTTTGTAAACACTAATTATCAACCACTTAAATTGCATTTTAAAGGAAATATATTATTAATATTCCTACAAAGGGCTAAATGGTAACTCTATCAGGCTTTTTGAGTTACGAGATCTGTGTTACTCTACAATATTTTTGACAACTGTTTAAAAATGTAAGCATTCTTAGACTCATAACCATATGTAAAATAGACAGTAAGCTTGTAAACAGAATATGGCCTGTAGGCCTTAATTTCATGATCCCTGGCATAGGAAGTGGAAATTATATTCAAAAACTTGCTTTGCTACAATCCAATAACCACACTTTTTCCCAGCTGGATAATGAGGATAATAATGTAGGCAGACAGAAGTGATGGGTATTTTTTATTATAAAAAAGAGAGGGCTCACTTTGAAAGCAGGGATGTTAAACATTTCCAATGCCCACAGTAAGCATAGTCACTCTTAGTCTATTCCTAGCTTAATCTTAGAAAAATGTGACCCAATTTAAAACGGTAGCATTTTTTCCTGCTTCCAGAAAAGGCATGCTATGCAATTCTGAAATGCCATCTTCAATATTATTCTTTGGTTATTTAATTGGAAAAGTCTACACAGGGATAAGAATTGCCACTTCTCATATGTGACAATACAATTTTCCATCTCTTTTTCCCTGCTTCAGGTGAAATCTTCAGTCATGATAAATATTAACAACAATAATAGGGTTGTGTGACGAATTGACATTTTGCAGTTTGCAAAGCTCATTTCAAAATGAAAATGAAGATTTCTCTTCTCCTTTGTTTCTAATAATGCTTGTCAAAGATTCATTCTGATAGCCAAGGAAAGTACAATCAAATTATCTTCAAAACAGACCAATTTATATATTTATTGACTAAATGGATCCATGGACAAGCACTCAGACATTGCCCGCTTTCATTCAAATGTTGTGTATGCTCATTCTAGTGTTTTGTTTTTTTGTCTTGCACCTGGCTGGCTAATCCCATGTGCGAAATACGATGGAAAGACTATGACATTGGTGGAATATTTTTGTGCAGGGAGTGTTGCCATCCATGGTCTTTGAGACCAGCTCATCTTTCTGGTAGCATTTTTCTCTTGTTGCTTAGCCTATTTCCAAATTAAATTTGTAACTTGGTGGAGGCCCTCAGAATTCAGTAGAGGCCAGGGCACATGCCTATTAATGTCTTTTTAAAAGAATGCTCTCGTTTATCTCACAAACATACTAAATTATAGTCAGTTTTCTTCTAGAATCACTGGTTTACTGCAACTTCTTCAGCCAACTTTAATCTTTGTTACCCTCTCTCTCTCTTCCTGTCTCCCTTAGTCATATCCTATTTGTCCTCCCTACCTTCTCAAGCAAGCCTTCTGGGAAGGGAGGCTTTCAGCTGGTGTGAAGTCAAAGGAAACAGATACAATATTAATTAAAAGAGGGAATAATTCTAAACTCATTTTATGAGGCCAGTGTCTCCCTTCTACTAAAGCCAGACAAGGACACTACGAGAAAAAAAAAAAAAAAAAGAAGGAAAGAAACTACAGGCCGATTTGCTTAATAAATATGGATACAAAAACCCTCAAAAGATACTATTAAGCCATATTCAACAGTACATTAAAAAGATCATTAACCATAATGAAGTGAAATTTATCCCATTGACACAGTATGGCTTCACATATGCAAATCAATAAATGTGATTCAGCATATTAAGAGAATGAAGAACAAAATCCATATGACCTTGACAATAGATGCAAAAGATTATTTGACAAAATTCAACATTCTTTCATGATAAAATCTTTCAATAAAATAGGAACAAAAGGAGTGATTCTCAGTACCATAAACGACATAATCAATGGTGAAAAAAGTTGAAAACTTTTGCACTGTTTGTCAGGGACAAGATAAGGATGCCCACACTTACCAGTTCTATTCAACTTAGTAGTATAATTCCCAGTTTGAGTAATGAGGCAAGAAAAAGAAATAAAAATCACTCAGAGAAAATGGAAGATATTAAAATTTGCTTGTTGAAAACATGATTTACTTAAATAGAAAACTAAATATTTCACCAAAAACTCTTAGAAATGATAAATGATTTAGGGAAGCTGCAGGTTGCAAAATAAACTGACAAATATCAGTACCATTTTATATACGAAAACTGAACTATTGAAAAGGAAATTATGGGAAACTCGCACTGTGGTGAAGCAGGTAAAGCCACCACGTGCAGTGCCGGCATCCAATATGGACACTGGTTCTAGTCCTGGCTGCTTCACTTCCAAGCCAGCTTCCTGGTAATATGCTGGGAAAGCAGTGTAAGCGACCCAAGTTTTTGGGAGCCTGCACCTTCATGGAAGACCCAGAAGCCCCTGGCTCCTGGCTTCCTGGCTTCAGATCAGCCCAGTTCTGGCTGTTGCAGCCATTTTGGCTATTGCAGACATTTGGGGGAGTGAACCAGTGGATGGAAGATCTCTCCTGCCCCCAAGCACCCCTCTCTGTAACTCTGCCTTTCAAATAAATAAATCTTAAAAAAAGAAAATGAAATTATGAAAACAATCCGGTTTGCAATGTATCAAAACATAACAAAATACTGGAGAGTATATTTAAATAAGAGATGAAAGATCTGTATACTGAACATTTTGAAGCATTGGTGAAATATATTTAACAGAACACAAATAAATGGAAACATATCTTCTATTCAGGGATTGGAAGAATTAATACTGTTTAACTATCCGTACTACCCAAAGCAGCACACATATTCAATCCCGTCCCTATGAAAATCCCAATGTTATTCTTCATAGACTCAATCAGAAATAATCCTAAAAATTCGTGGGGAACCACAAGAGACTCCAAATAGTCAGGATAATCTTGAGTGAAAAGAAAAAAAAAACCAGAGGCATAACACTACTTGATTTCAAAATAAATTAAAATGGCAAAGTAATCTGCATAGAACAGTATTGGCATTAAAACAGGCATAGAGAAGAATGAAATAGGACAGAGTCCAGGAATAAAGTTACACATCCATGGGCAACTGATTTTTGACAAAGGTGCCAGGAACATAGAATGAGGAAAACACCCGGTCTTCACAAAATGGTGTTGGGGAAACGTATAATACACATACAGAACAATGAAATGGCCCTCCATCTCACCCTCCATTCATAATCAACTCAAAATTGATTAAAGGCTCAAATATAAGATCTGAATTATAAAACTAGTACAAGGAGACTCAAGGGAAAAAGCTAAATGATATAGTCTGAGCAGTAAATTCTTGAGTATGACCCCCCTAAACATAGACAACATAATCTGAAACAGATAAGTATTATTACATCACACTAAAAAGCTTCTGCAGAGCAAAGGAAACAACTAACAGAGTGAAGAGACAACATATAGAGTAGAAGAAAATATTTGCAAACCATATGTATGATAAAGGATTACTATCAAAAATATGCAAAAAGGCTAAACAGCTCAATAGAAAGCAAATAACTGGGTTAAAAAATGTGCAAAGGGTACAGATAGGCAATATTAAAAAAAAAGTGTACAAATGACCAGCAGTTCTATGACAACTGCTCAACATCAGGCATTAGCAGAGAAACACAAATTAAAATCATAATAAGATATCATCACACATCTGTTAGAACAGCTGTTATTAAAAAGGTGAAAGATAACACATTTTGACCACGATGTGAACAAGAGAGAATGCTTGTGCACAGCTGATTGAATTGTAAGTTAGTATAGCCACTATGGAAAATGCTATGGAGGCTCTTAAAATACTAAAAATAGAAATATCAAATAAATTAGCAAACCCATCTCTGGATATATATTAAAGGAATTGAAACCTTTATGTTGTAGAAATAGCTACACTCCTATATACATTGAAACATTATTCACAATAGTCAAGATATGGAAACAACCTAAATGCTGATCAACAGTTTATTGGATATAGAAACATGTAGTATAAATACAATGGAACACTATTCAGCCTTAAACAAAAGAACAAAATTATGTCACTTATAACCACTTGGATGAATCTAAAGGACATTATGTTCAATGAAAAAAGCCAGATAAAGAGAACAAATATTGAAAGATCTCATCTGTATATGAAACCTAAAATTTTCAACTCAAAGAAGTTCAGAGTAAAATGATGCTTATCAGAGGCTGGGGAGAAATCGGGGAATGAATGGAGAAAAGAGCAGTGTTGACCAAAATGTACAAAGTTTCAATAGGAAGAATGAGTTATGGTGATCTTTGTATATCAAGATGAATTCAGCTAAAGTGTATTTTAGAATAGCTAAGAGACTGGGATTTAAATGTTCTTAGCACAAATAAACAATGAGTATTTGAAGTGATAGATACATTAAGTAGTCTGATTTTCTCATTCCACAATGTTTAATTGTATTAAAACATCAAATGTACCTCATAAATACACAATTATTTTGTCAATTAAAATAAACTTTAAATTTTAAAAATTTTGAAAACCATTTTTTCTACTATCAAAAACCTAAGACAGTTTTTGAATATGCATTCTGTCAAGTATGTAAATTTTGAAATCTAAGTTTGAGTTCTAGTTGTTTACTATTTCCTAGAATCCCTGGCCAATCTCCATTCTTTCAGTCCCCCTGCAGTTTCATTCGTTATTCCTCCTTACTGTCTCTCTCTTTTCTTATCCCCATGCCTTTGACACAGATAAAAATAGAGTTCCAAAATTTTTTTTCTCAAAGGAGCTGGCATTGTGGCAGAGCGGGTAAAGCTACTGCCTGTGACACCAGCATCCCATTAGGGTGCTGGTTTGTGTCCCAGCTGCTCCACTTTTGATACAGTTCCCAGCTAATGTCCTGGAAAATAACAGAAGATGGCCCAAGTGTTTGGGTCCCTGACACTCACATGAAAGACCGAGATGAAGCTCCTGGCTTTGGCATGGCCCATCCCTGGATCTTGCAACCATTGGGAGAGTGAACCATCCAGAAGATCTCTATCTGCCTCTGTCTCTCCCTCTCTCTCTGTAACTGTGTCTTCACTTCTCTCATACAAGAAAATAAGTTGAAAATCAACTCTGTACACAGAAATTGAAATGTTCAGAATCTAGATAGGTGCTGAAGTGGCTTTTGGATAATTACTTTAGAATAAGCCTGAAATTAATGTGGAATTTACTGTCCGGTTTTTCCTATGCTTGTGAGATAGGATATATAATAACAGATAAGGGGTTGTGCAAAAAAGTGACAATTTGCAGTAAATTAAGAACAAAAATGAAAAAAAAATATTGAATTAATTTGGAAGCTGTTAAGTGTAACACAAGCTTACAGATTTGCACATTCATGAATGGTCTCTAAGAGGTTTTTCAGCATCACATGTGGAGAAGTATTCCATACCTCTAGATATTGCAAAAGAGCACTAATTTAAAATCATAGTGGTAGCTATAAACCAGCATCTAGTATTTTATACGCAATGGTATATATGGTAAATAAAAATATTGTTATTTCACACTTAAGATATGATGTGACTGTCATTTCAGTAATTAAAATTATTAAAGGCATTGTTACATTAAATATGCCAAATGAAATTGTTCGCTAGGAGTAAGCCAAGAGTCTTTTCTGGCAATAGAGGTCCATAGATCATACAACATATCTCACACCAGTTTCTTGTGCTTTATTTAACAGAGATTTTACATGGTATCAGTATGATTAAGAAATTTCTCCTATCTTTGTGATGTTCTATATGTAATAGTCTTAAAGATTTTAGATTTTTGGGGGGATGGAACAGAGAGCATGAGCAACCTTCCATCTGCTTCTCCTCAAATTTCCCCAACAGTAAGAGCTGAAGCTGAAGCCGGAAGCTGGGAACTCAGTCCAGGTCTCTTTTGCAGATGACAGGGACCCAACTACTCGAGACATCACCTGTTTCTTCCTAGGGCGCATATTAGCAGGAAGCTGGAATCAAGAGCAGAGCCAGCACTGAAACCCAGGTATTCTTGATATGGGATGCAGGTGTTTTGTGCTGCATATTAACCACTATACCAAATGCACATTGCAAGATTTTAGGTCTCATAAAAGTGATTTGAGGCAGATTTTGAGAGAATTTTATAGTATCTTAGTAGATGAAACAATAATTTTGCAAGCACTTACTTGGAAAGCTTGTATGTGATTCCAAGAATTCTCAGAAATTAGCCTTTCTTCATAGAAATAAAACTCCACATAAATATTGTACTCTTACAAGCTCAAGAAACAGTAGATCTGCACTGGTGGAATCATGCAAAACTATAAATTCACAGCCTAGATTAATGCTGTTTCTGTGAAATCTAATGAAAATTTATAGCATTGAAATCTTTTGTTTACTTATGATCTAAATTACTTGTGATATTAAAAAAATTCACTTTTCTTAAGATGGTGAGCAATTTTACACTCCCAAAACTTCCAGTTTGTTGTCATTTTTCTAAGTTTTCCTACTTTCTACTCCTATAATTATTTCACTCATCTTGGGTATATGATTTTTTAGGCTTTCCAAGTCTTTACCATTTATAGGTCTCATAATTAATTTGGAGATACTAAAAAAATTAATCTACATTTTCATTTGGTAACCAAGAAAATTATATATTATATTTAATGAAAGATTATACATCTTGTGAGGTAAGATGTTACTCTGCTTTTATAGATTATACAGTACAGAGTTATGATAACTTTCTAATTAGCAAAACAATGTTGACCAAAGTACAACTTGCAACTCTGCTTGAGGCATCCTTTTCAAACTTGAGTTCCTATGGTAGATCTCTTTAGTATGTTGCTGCATGGCTGATTCTAGGGAACTCAATTTCATTTGCTTGTAATCATTTGTAAAACTGTCAAGGTCATTTTTAATTCTAATCCTGTCTTCCGAGGTGCTCACCCATCCTGATGATGCGATGTACTTGGCAAACTTAATGACTACTCTCTCCAGCTTGTAATCAGTCACGTAGAGAGATGTTAAATGCACTCGGCACTGATCTCTGCAGAATGTCACCTGTTACAAGCTTGGGGGCAATGGCTCCACATTATGTTATTTTTAAATTCTGGTGATTGCTTTATTCTCTGGGCCTCAGAGAAAGACAAATAAAGCTCACTGAGTTAAATGAGACCAAGCAGATCCAGGGAGATGATTACTAATAGGTTTAGCATCTTCCCCTAGGGCACTTTACAAAACATGGTTTCCTGCCTTGACATTCTCTTATGAACAAACTAGACAATCTGAGGATGGACCATTATGTGCATGCTACAGTTAAACTGTACTCCTGACTTTCAAGATAGCAGCAAGGTGCTGAGTCTTCAGGAAAATTTTATTTTATCCATCTGAAAAGAATCAGTTTCAGTAACAACTCCCTAAATTCTCCAACACTTTGTTTAAAATAGAAATGATAAAGAAGGGAACCTTTCAAATTGTGCTCTGTAGTGAATGGATCCACATATTTGCTTTTGGTTTGTGAACTTGGAACGAGTGAAAAAAGATTGAAGTTTTACTTCTTATATGGATTGATTTATCTGCTATAGGGAAATGGCCCATTTCAAGACTAGAGGTTGAATCTCCACGCCAGTTGCAAATGGTTCTGAGCACCTTAAGTGGAGACACCTGAAAAAAGTGTAAAATGGAAATTTGGACCAATTGATTAGAAGTGGCCACCTTAAAAGGTCTATTGGAAATCATGAGGTAGACTCTGCTTCATGGAAAAGAACATTCCATGAATTAATGTTGTTTCCCTTGAGGAGAGAAAGAGGAGGAAGGGATACACTATTTATTATCTTTGCTCTAGATTATTTTTAAAGTTCTCCTTTGTTCTAAGATTCAATAAGATTTTAGCCAAGAGCAATAGAGAAAAGGATAACTCATACTGTTCACAGCAGTGCTATTCTCAAGGGATAATAGTGCCTTGTTAACAGTTCTGTTCTGCTAGCTAATTGGAGTAGAGTACCTGTATTCAAGATACTCCAGGAAAAGAGAGTGACCTATTACCAGTCACAAGTTAGCAGGTAATACAGCAAACACTGTCAGATGGCTGCAGGTCCCATAACTTCAGATGAGGCTATAGGGCAGTCCATTATTGGGGGTTCTATACACTTGGTACAATGAGTATTTCAGTCTATTGTGTCTATTCTGATTTCCTAAGTTAAAAAAATTACTTTTTGTTCATTTTTAGCTTCCTCTGATCTTTTGAACATTTCTGTCAGAATTTCTAAATCAGGGTACAAATAGCCTTGGATAACCTTGTTATTATTCAATTAGTACTTAACTATCATATTATTTAAAAACTATACAACCGCCGGGTTCTAGTTCCGGTTGCTCCTCTTCCAGTCCAGCTCTCTGCTGTGGCCCAGGAAGGCAGTGGAGGATGGCCCAAGTGCTTGGGCCCCTGCAACCACATGGGAGACCTGGAGGAAACACCTGGCTCCTGGCTTCACATCGAAGTAGCTCCAGCCGTAGTGGCCAAGTAGGGGGTGAACCAACGGAAGGAAGACCTTTCTCTCTGTCTCTCTCTCTCACTATCTAACTCTGTCAAAAAAAAAAAAAAAACAAACTATACAATCAATGGTAAAGTTTATTTGAACTTTTCTTCTTTGAAAGCTAATAATTCCTGCAATTAACTGCATTTTATACTTTGTAATACTTGATCAAAGTTAAATTGGGAGCACTTTATCTTCTGGAAATACATTAAATATTATAAACATCTGGGTTTGTGTGTTCCATTGCATGTGTTATGCATGAATTGCATTTCTTTTTCTTGATAACTTTTTCATGACATGCACCTCATTAACCATTATAAGGAATGTACAGTTTGTAGCACGCTTTGAGTTCATGTTCTCTGACAAATGAATTAATGTCAAAATTAAGAAGCAAAACGATAGTTTGGTTGTGCATTTAAAAAACCTTTTATCATACAATATTATACATCAGACATAAAAATGTTCAAGGCTACTGAGTCCCCTTAGGAAAAGAGGTGGAACTAGAAGTGTCTCCAGGGATAGGAGGATTTTTGAAAAGGAGGGGTCTGAGGGGAGGGTGGGGGAAGGCACATAAGAGAGAATCTACTTCTAGATGGGCAAGATCTAGTAAGTTTGGTTGAGGAAAATAAGTAAGAGTTCTGGAAATAGTTTTGCCACTGGAGTCTTCTGAGTGAGACCAAAACCCTGACAGATGAGCAGGCAGGACAGGTTCACAGCTTCCAAGAGCCCAGCTGAACCCTAAGCCTTTCAGTACCTTTACCTAGGTAAGTCCGAGGCAGGGCAGACTTCTCTGATTGAAATCATGTTTGAAATTTCACCAAGGTTAGAGATCTGAGGAAGTCAGTGGATATCAAGTCTTACCCACAGCCTACAAAATCCTAAATGACTTGGCCTCTGGCTACTTTTTAAACTATTTTCTACTGTTTTCCTTGCTCACTGAAATCTAGCATTCTGTGTGTCTGTAAACATGACAAGCACCCTGTTGTCACTGAGCCTTTGCACTTCCCTGTTCCTCTGCCTATGCTCTTAGCAGACCACTGTTTCACTTTATCCAAGTCTATCCTCATATTCTATTTTTGAGAAAGGACCTTCCTGACCATTTTATCTAAATATTCTATCACTATTTATTCTCACTCTGAATTTTTCTTTAATATTCCTATAATCTTTTTGTATTATAGTAAATAATTACTTCATAACAATAAAAGAAAGGCTAGAAAAGGAAAAAAAATAAGTGGAAACAGTTTAATGTATCAAAAACCCAATGAAATGTTATAAAATGAATGGGTTAACTCAATTTTTCAGAATTAAGACACTAAAAATGTGAGGAGGAGAAGAAAATGGAGTTCCTTATTTATAATATTCCTACAGAATGGTATCTGGTTTAGTTTGTAATCATAGCAGGGTTGGGCTAGTGCATCATCCCATTAAAAAGATATATTAAAAACCCAACTGGTAGCATTCAGGAGTTTGAGTTTGAGTTTAGGCATAAAGTTTGTAAAATTTTAGGAGTAGAGTCTTGGAATTTTTCATATTTGCTGTGTTCCAGAACTGAAGAATATGAATAATTTGGACTGTAGGCATTGCTAGTATAAAGTCTAAGCAATTCATAATTTGGCTCCATTACACATAGCATGCAAGAAGATAAATTTTGATGTGATAAATAAAAGACAATTGGTTTTACTATTCATTTTTAATTTAAAAATCTGTTTTTAGTGGAGGTACTTATGATGCTCACAAATTATCATGTTGTTCTTAGATGTATTGGTTTTTTGAAGAGTGATTTTTGTTTCTAGATAAACATTAACTGTTTTAACATGGCCAAAGGCTTCTTTCTTTTGTATCTTTTGAAAGTTTAAATGAAATGTGCAAAAAGTTGTGAAAACATCATTCTTACTATCTTCCAAAAAGAAAACAGAATCATAGCATTTAAATCTAGACAGTTATTTTTACATGCAATTTAATTTCAGAAACAAGCAAACTTTTGAAATATCCTGTCTACTTCAAATCACCTTTTTCCTATTCTCTATGAGATATATATTTTAACTTTATCCTCAGTCTGTTCTAGAATGAAAAATTTGGTTCCAAAACACATAGGCCAAGTTATTATCCTTTAATAATGTATAGCACATTAAAATATTTGGAATGTTTCTTTCATTTCTTATAGATGACAGTCAAATACCTAATAGTGCTAAGATATACAACTGAAGGCCAGTGTTGTGGTACAACAGGTTAAATCACTGCTTACAATGTCCGATCCCGTATCAGAGTGCTGATTTGAGTCCTGGCTGCTCCACTTCCAGTGCAGCTTCCTGCTAATATATCTGGGAAAGCAGTAGATGATGGTACAAGTACTTGGACCCTGGCCACCCACATGCAAGAACCAGATGGAGTTCCTGGCTCCTGGCTTCTGCCTGGCCCAGAGTTGGCTATTGCAGCCATTTAGAGAATGAACCAGTGGATGGAGTATCCCTTTTCCTCTTTGTCTCTCCATTTCTCTCTTCTCTCTCTCTCTCTCTCCCTCTCTCTCTCTGTCATTCTGCCTTTCAAAAAAACAAACAAGCTTTTAAAACATAAAAGTAGGCGTTAGCGCTGTGGCATAGCAGGTAAAGCCGCTGTCTGCAGTGCCAGCTCATATGGACACCAGTTTGAGACCTAGCTGCTCCACTTCCAATCCAGCTCTCTGTTACGGTCTGGGAAAGCAGTATAAGAAGGCACAAATCCTTGGGTCCCTGCACCCACGTTGGGGACCAAGAGGAGGAGGCTGTTGGATTCTGGTTTTGGATTGGCCCATTATGGCCATTTGGGGAGTAAACCAGCGGATGGAAGATCTCTGCCTTTCCCATTCTATAACTCTGCCTTCCAAATAAACAAATAAATCTTAAAAAAAAAAAAAAAGCAGTTTTCAATCTATGAAGTACAGTTGGCCCTCCAGCTCCACACATTTCAAACTCCTGGATTCTTTTTTTTTTTTTTTTTTTTTTGACAGGCAGAGTGGACAGTGAGAGAGAGAGAGACAGAGAGAAAGGTCTTCCTTTGCTGTTGGTTCACCCTCCAATGGCTGCCGCGGCCGGCGCACCGCGCTGATCCGATGGCAGGAGCCAGGAGCCAGGTGCTTTTCCTGGTCTCCCATGGGGTGCAGGGCCCAAGCACCTGGGCCATCCTCCACTGCACTCCCTGGCCACAGCAGAGAGCTGGCCTGGAAGAGGGGCAACCGGGACAGAATCCGGCGCCCCGACCGGGACTAGAACCCGGTGTGCCGGCGCTGCTAGGCGGAGGATTAGCCTAGTGAGCCGCGGCGCCGGCCCAAACTCCTGGATTCTTTAAACCACAGATTGAAAATATTTTGAGAAAAAATAATTACTTCTGTCCCAAGCATGAACAATTTTTTTCCTTTGTCATTATGCCCTAAACAATAATATAAAATTATATACATAGCTTTTGCACCATGTCCAACATTATGAATAATAAATCTAGAGATGATTTAAATTATGAGGGTATTTAAAATGTCTATGGAAAATAGATTTAAAGGATAAGTTTATTTTGGTGCAAAAATTGAAAAAAGAAGAAATCTATGCCTAGTTTTTCATAATTCTAATTTTCCTGGAACTTTTTGGACGCCCTTCATATGCATGGTAAGAATCTCTCCTCCTAGTTTTTATATTAAAAACTGGGATTCAGGAAGAGTATACTGAATTAAGTATTGTGAGATAGCTAATAAAAATAGTAGTAAATAGGGGAAATAAGTGAATTCTTACTAATTATTTCATAAATAAGTCCTAAATATCATCCATTTATTATCAGTGCTTTATAAACTACAATAGATATTATTCATAATCACTGAAATATCGAATATCTCAGCTTACATTAAATTTAAATGAGAACAGAGAAGAGGAAATATCTTTAAGAACCTTTTTTGAGAGAGACTGAAAGTGTGCAAACATGCCAGTCTTTCCTATTGCTGTGTGGCTGAAATAAATGAAGCTCAACACAGATTTCCACACACCTAAATTACTAGTAGGCTGCTGGAGCTGAACATGGAAAGAAAGCTAAAGCAGCATTAATTACTGTCACAGACTACATGATGGGCTAGAGTTCACCTTTATAGAGTCAGATTAATTTTGCTATTCAATTTAGCCTGCTCTGTAGCTATGACAAGATAAATCATTTCAGGGAAGATTTGTTAAACCTGATTAGGATTCTTGTTTTAGCAGCTATCAGACTTATAATGGTCCAGTGGCCAGGAGTAAACAGACACTTAGAAGGTTACAAATAGAAATCTCTGGAAAAATAATACAGAATGCATTTTTATTTCCTGTATCTCTAGGGAATAAAAATGAAACCTCCACTTTTTAGAAAGATTGTTATTTTTTGTATTTCTAGATGCCCCAGGGATATTAGATATGAGCAGTAAAATTCTACTTTAATGTGAATTCTACAACTATTATTTCTATGATGGGAAATATTATGAAAATAAAAAGACATTCTGGTTGTTCAAAGTTTCATTTTTCATGTTGACCCTTTCCCCCTTGAAAGCTCTGAGCGTGATATTTTGCTTTCCTTGATACTGAAATAGATGCTTAACAAAGTCAGTAAGAAAAATTATCATTTCTACATGTCAAAAAATTTTGAGTTTCCAATTATAGCTTTGACACAACTAGGATTCACAATAATCATTATTCTTAAGATTATTTATTTACTTTGTTTAAAAGGAAGAGTGACAGAGAGAGTCTTGCATCCACTGGTTCACTCCCTCAAACAGCCACAACAACCTGATCTGGGCCAGGTGGAAGCCAGGAGCCAGGAATGCATCCAGGTCTCCCACTGGGCGGCAGCTTCCCAAGTACTGGCGCCATCATTCACTTTCTTCCCAGATACATTAGCAGGAGCTGAATCAGAAACAGAGTAGCCAGGACTTGACCTGGCACTCTGATTTGAGATGCTGGCATCACAAGCAGCAGCTTGACCCTCTGCACCAGAAAGCTGACACAAAGATAATTATTTAAAGTTTACTCCAATTTATGGAACTTTTTGAGCTTCTCTATTAGCATCTCCCATGGTCCTGTGAAGCTTGCCACACACCTTATATTAGTCAATTTCATGTGTGTTTGTTTTTCCCTTTATTTCAATTGTGCTGATAAGATTATATCTTTTTCCAGACAGATTTTGCTAGCAATGTCTTAGTAGAAATGATCTCTTTTTGTATAAATAAATGTCCTTTAAATTCTATTGTTAAAGACGCATTGTTTGATCCATGGCATTTTTTTTCCTGAAATCTTTTCAGTTACTAACTCAGTAGTACATTTGAACATAATGCATGAAAGAAAGAAAAGGTATCAGTAAGTGAAAGAAACTAGAGAGAATGTAAAATCTTCAGCATGAAGCTTGATTTAGAAACTTAAAAGCTGGAGTGGGCGTTGTGACACAGATGGTCTCAGCTTGGGACTCTCACATTCCATTTCAGAACACAGGTTTGAGTCCTGGCTACTCTGCTCCTGATGTTCTAGTTCATGCTCCTGGAAGGCACTTATGGCTCAAATGCTTGAATTCCTAACACCCACACAGGAGAACAACATGGAGTTTCTGGTTCCTGACTTCAGCCTTGCCCGACCTGGGCTATTGCTGGCATTCGGGGAGTGAGACAGTGGATGGAAGATGGATCTCTCTCTCTCTCTCTCTTTTCCAATCAAATAAATAAAAATAAAAAGTCTAAACAAAAAACCAAAAATGAAAGCCAAGCTTAAATAAACTGAATTAAGGTAAAAATTACATATCAATTAAAATTCTCATTGAATTAATTGACAGAAATAGAAAGTTGATTAATATTTAAGTATTAAGTTATAAAATGATATATACTATTATCATTTTAAAGGTTGTTTTATTCAGTTCAGTGTTTTAAACCCTAACTTCTATTCAATTAATTGGAAAGAGACTAAAATAAGGATACAGTTAATAGAAGGAATACAAATCACAAGTAAATATAAAAATCCTCACCCTGAACTCTTAAATACATCTATGTCAACTTGAGCAAATGACCATTTTGCATCTACCATGACAACCAAGAGAAACATCACGTTCCTGAGGATTTTAGGTTCACATATCTTAGTCTCAAAAATTGTCTCAAAGCCAACCAAACAAAATATCTTCCTGAGAAGCAAAGTGGCAAGATAGTATTTTAAGTTCATTAATTTTGATTCAGTAATTCTCCCAAAAATCTATTTTATTAAAGTGATCATAACTTTAAAAGATACAAACAAAGATAGCTACCAGAATGCGATTTTCATCAAGCAAAGAGCTGAAAACAGGTTAAAATTTATGGCCTCACAGGCAATAAATACATTATGATATACGTATACATTGGGAAGTTACATTACTACTAAAACTGGTGTTTTCCAGGAGTATATATCGACTAATACTCAAAAGAATGATTTAGCATAGTTATATAATAACTCCACTTTTAAAATACATAATGGATTAAAAATAACAGAAATGAATATACCAAATTATGAATAGTAATTATTTGTAGGTGGGATTGCAGAATATGTTTTCTTCATGTCTTTATTTGATAATGAACATACATTGTATCTTTTGGAAAAATAATAGAAAATGGCATATTGACAGTATAGTTGCCAAATATTTTTTAAAAATTTATTTATTCATTATTTCTTTGAAAGGCAGAGTATCAGAGAGACAGATATGGAGGCAGGAAAAGAGAAAGAAATACAGACAGAGAGAGACAGAGGGATCTTCAAACACATAATAGTTTATAACAATTATTTCTTGAATTTATAATAATTAACATTCTACATTTTATACGTGGATAAAAATATACAACTTTAAAAGAACTAGATCTTATTTAAAAAATAACACTTTGAACTTTTCCAAATCTAACTGTGCCAGATTGAAGATTTGAATATATTATTGAGCTATAAATGTGGATGTTGATAACTTACAAGATTGCTTAAGTTGCAAAATCTGACTCACTCTTTTACATGTTTTTAAACCTAATAAATATGCCATACTTAAATCTAATATTTTGGATTATGCTAGGACCAAGGTATTTACAAAGGAGCCATATTATTAATATGGAATGTTACTAACCTGTGTGAACCAAAAAATCTACAGGGCATTCAGACACAAGTAGCTCCACCATGGGAGACTACTATAGCCTGAGCGTATAGAAATTCTGTGTGAGAGGTTGATAACATGATTAACTGATGAGAGACACATGGCAACATAATCAGGTACTTTCAGCTCCAATCAAAATTTGTTTTCAATTGTGTTAGTTCATGCTACTGGCATAGGAAAAGCCAACCTCTAGACTGTAACCAGTGTACCTATAGTCTGAAGCATTTGAGCATAATGTGGGCATAATACTGCACTTAAAAGTCATTTCTTTCTGATTGTCTAAGTTAGTGCAATTTTTTGTCCCTTCTAGTAGGCGAGTAGGAAGGTGTGGGGGTGGGGTCACACCGAGGAATTCTCAAATACTTCTTTGTGTTCCGCAATAAGAAAACAGTATATTTGGAGAGAGCAAGTTTTACCCACTTAGTAAACTGAGTTAAGTGAAATGGGTCCACATAGAGTGTACTGAAAATTTTATGCATTATTCTCATACTGCCTTTGATCCTGTTGTGAACTGTAATAGGTATTACAAATCATTGTACTCTCCCCACAGGTGTTAGTGTAGCTAATGTCAACAAACTCTGTTATTCCATATCTGAAGTCGTAACATTCTATTTACTTCACACACCTGGCAATTCACTTATTGTCTATGACATCTTCTGACCTGTACCTCCCTGTATGATTTAATATTCATTTGTTCTCCAACCAAATAGAAATACCATTAGTAGGTACCCTTGCTCAAACTTCCGCACCTATTTCCAGTACTGTTTTCCCACTTTAAATCAATCTGCTCACTCTCCCTCTGCCCCACACACGTGTGTCAGATAGAACCACTGTTTCCAAGAAAACATTTCTTCCTTCCCATATGAAAGATGTCTTACACCCTTCCTACATAAACCCAAAATGTTCTCTTCTTCCACATGTGACCCGTTGTAATTTCTCACTTCACATCTGCAAGTAAAGTCTCACAGGAGGGGCAACATTTTGTACAAAGTTAAGACACTTATCGGGGCAGTAGAATCCCCTAACGGAGTGCTTGGGTTTGAGTCCCGGCTCTGTTCTCTTTTCTAGCTTCCTACTAGAAAGCTACCCTGGAGCAGGTGATGACTCAAGTAGTTGGGTCCCCAATACCCACATGGAAGGCCCAGATGGACTCTCTAGCTCCTGGCTTTTGCTCCAAATATTTAAGCTCCAGTTATTTAAGAAGTGAAACAGTATATGGAAGATTCTTTCTCGCTCTCTCTCTCTCTCTCTTTCTCCCTCTCTCTCTGCCCTTTCAAATAAATTCAACAAATAGAAAAATTAAAAAGATTAGTAGCTAAAAAATCCCACAAGACCATAAACTCCTTTATCATCCATGAATAAATGAATGGAGTCCTCAAATATTTAACTTTTTCTGCATTTAGTTACTCAAAACTTCATAATGAGATTATAAGTTGTTGAATCCAGATATTCATCTTTTATTTATTTATTTTTTGAGTCTGCCATTGCTCAGCATTTCCCACATAAAGGATTTCCTATATTCGCAAGATATTTAAAAGAGCTGGACTGGATTTTTCCTTTGCATTGTTGCCCTCATATGAAGTCAAGATAACTCATCTGTAGAAGGGCCCTTGGAGATCACTTAGCACAATCTTTTCATTGATATTTCTTTTGGATTTCACTGTGAAGGTATTTTAGGTATTTTGGCCCAGAGGCAAGATGTGTTAGTTAAGGCAGAAAGTGCTAAGGGTGCATAAATGAAGTTAAGTCAAACTTCTTAGCAATTTTTTCTCTTTTGGAAAAGAGAGTCAGAAGAAAGTAGAAGAAATGGAGGGGAGAACTGGGAGCAGAAGAGAGAATACCCCCAAAAAGATGCAGATAATAACGGTGACTCTGAAAGAGTGAGAGACTTGAGTAGAGGGGTAGGGTGTTCTAGGGGTGCTATGAGACTCTGAGGACTGGCCTGGGCCTGGGCCAAAACTTCCAGGTTATAATCTGGAAGAGTCTAAAACTAAGTCCACTTTAGTCTAATTCTCTACCAAAGTGGGTCATCCCTCAGAAAGTTCAGTCCCTACACTGTCTTCAGGAGAATGGGGAACCTGGGAAAAATTACTTGTGCAATGTCTCTTTCTCTCCCCAGTATTTTTTTCTTTTCCAAAGACAGGTTAAAATGAGCCCCAGACTGCAGAGACAGAAACAGTCACACATCACCCAAAAGTTGAAAATAAGGTCAGGAGTGTGTTATGTTCCTTCAATGTCGTACTAGGACATTGTTCTTCACCTTTGAAAAGCACACTCTAGCAATAAGCACTGAAAGGTTGGGGAGCCTGGCAAGCAACCTTGAACTGATTGTCCAGGGAGGCATTGGTGTTTTTATTTCATGCACCATAGTTCCTTTAGGGAACAGCTAAATGAGTTCTTTTTCCTACCTATAACTGGATGTTCACACCATATTCAAGAAACATTACCTCCATGGATGCTGTTGTTCCAAAGCCTAGGGCACAGGGAGGTCACCCTAATTCTGTCATTAAGCTAGAAAATGAAAATAGTTAGAAAATTACATGTATTATTGGAAACAAATATTCTCTAATTTTATTAACTTGCATGTGACCCACAATTTATTAAACTACTGTCCAATTCTCAAGAAAGTGTTTTTTTCCAATATTATATTGGTGAAGTTTTAGTCTACTTAACAGAACAACGGCACAAGGCAGATGATTCAGCAACTTTTATGTTCATTTATCTTATCTGATAAGGATTTGAAATCAGAGCTAGGTAAATATTCTAGAAATTAGGAATGTGTTTTCTCTTTCCCCTGTTTTTTTTTTTTTTAAGATTTTTTTTTTTTTTTTTTTTTTTGACAGGCAGAGTGGACAGTGAGAGAGAGAGACAGAGAGAAAGGTCTTCCTTTGCCGTTGGTTCACCCTCCAATGGCTGGCTGCAGCGCACTGCGCTGAACCGAAGGCAGGAGCCAGGTGCTTCTCCTGGTCTCCCATGGGGTGCAGGGCCCAAGTACTTGGGCCATCCTCCACTGCACTCCCTGGCCACAGCAGAAAGCTGGCCTGGAAGAGGGGCAACTGGGACAGAATCCGGTGCCCCGACTGGGACTAGAACCCGGTGTGCCAGTGCTGCAAGGTGGAGGATTAGCCTAGTGAGCCGCTGCACTGGCTAAGATCTATTTATTTGAAAGTCAGAGTTACACAGAGAGAGAGGAGAGGGGGAGAGCTAGAGAGAGAGAGAGTGAGAGAGGTCTTCCATCCAATGGTTCACTCCCCAACTGGCCACAATGGCCTGATCTGCGCCGATCCAGAGCCAGGAGCCAGGAGCTTCTCCTGGGTCTCCTAGGTGGGTGCAGGAGCCCCAAGCACCTGGGCCATCTTCTATTGCTTTCCCAGGCCATAGCAGAGAGCTGGATTGGAAGAGGAGCAGTCAGGTCTCGAACTGGCGCTCATATGGGATGCCGGCTCTTCGGGCCAGGGCTTTTACCTACTGTGCCACAGCGCTGGCCCCTCTTTTGCCTTTCACACACCGTATCTGCAGCCTTCTTCCCCCAAAGCAGGGATAGAGGTACATGATAAGAACCAGGATTTGTTTTAGAAGATACTAAATGACATAGGAGGAGCGGGGTTTTTTGCCTGGTAACTAGGGCACTAATAATCATTTCATTTTGGCATGTCTGGGTTTTTGGGTCCCAGCTCTACTGTCGAACCCAGCTCCCTGCTGGTGTGCTCCCTGGAGACCAAAAAGTAATGGCTCAAGTGGTTCAGTCCCTGCCCCTGGAATGAGAGACCTAGATTGAGTTCCCATCCCTGGCTTCAGCCATTCCCCTTGTAGTCAATTGGGAAGTAGGCCAACAGGTGGAAAATCTCTGTCTCTGTCTCTTTGCAGCTCAGTTCTTAAAAATCGACATTCAAAAAAGAACTGTTCTGTAAGGATCAAAAATCAGGTTCAGCAAAAATACATTATTGGCTAAAACGGGAGGTTTATTAGATAAATGAGGCAAGAGCTCCAGTTCTAAATTCCTATAGGGCTACCAAGAAGCAACTACACTTTCCCTCACTGATTAAAGGTGCAGCATAAGATATGAAAGAAAACTGGTAAGCACAAAAAAATCTGGCAGAAAACAGTTATAAACAGTTATACAGTTTAAGTTTGCTAAGTTGTCTTCTGTCACAATTGGCATGGGTCCACATTTGAGAGCCCGGGGAACCCACCTTAGGGCCTGTGGTGGTGGTATGACAGTGAACAAGAAGACACAGAGGCAAAGGAGGTTATGGCAATGGCACAGTGTTCACCAACTAAAGTCAAAAGAGACAAGATCTTGAGTTACACAGACCTCATTCATTATCTAAGAGTTCTAGCAGGATGAGTTACAATGAAGTGAGTAAAGAGATCTTATTCCATGACATAAGTAGCCAGATAACATCACACCTCTACACTTCGATGTTTGCTCTATGATACAAGCTTGTGTAAGATACACTCTGTTCTCTGATACTCAGATGCCATTCTAGGGAGGAACTGACGAAGAAATAATGTCAGGACATACATAATATTGAGATATAAATAGGTGTTTCAGAGTAAACATTACTTAAAGGAACTAATCACTGAAGCAGATCTAAACTATAATTGAATAAAATAGGCATTAAAGGTTTTCAGACTAAGACGTGCACAAGGAGCGTTATAGCACAACAGGTTAAGCTGCTACTTGTGATACTGGCATTCTGTATTAAAGTGCCAATTTGAGTTCCAACTATTCCACTTAGAATCTGCTTTCTACTAATGTGCCTAGCAAGACAGAAAAGGAAAGCCCAACTACTTGGCCCCTGACACCCACATGGCAGGCCCAGATGAAGTTCCTGGCTCCTGACTTTTGCCAGACCTAGATTTGGCTGTTGTAGTCAATTGTGGAGTGAAACAGTGGATTGAAGGTTCTTTCTCTCTCTCATTCTTTGTCTTTCTCTTTCTCTCTCTCTCCCTCTCTGACACTCTGCTTTTCAAAAATATATTTATTTTTATTTATTTATTTTTTTTGACAGGCAGAGTGGACAGTGAGAGAGAGAGAGAGACAGACAGAGAGAACGGTCTTCCTTTGCCGTTGGTTCACCCTCCAATGGCCGCCGCTGCAGCCGGCGCACTGCAGCCAGCGCACCGCGCTGATCCGATGGCAGGAGCCAGGTACTTATCCTGGTCTCCCATGGGGTGCAGGGCCCAAGGACTTGGGCCATCCTCCACTGCACTTCCCTGGCCACAGCAGAGAGCTGGCCTGGAAGAGGGGCAACCGGGACAGAATCCGGCGCCCCGACCGGGACTAGAACCCGGTGTGCTGGCACCGCAAGGCGGAGGATTAGCCTAGTGAACCGCGGCGCCGGCCCAAAAATATATTTTTTTATTTGCATGAGGTTAGCATGAAAGAGCCTTAGAATAGGGGGACAGATCATAGTGTGAGTTCAAGCTGCAGCTTTACATAACAGTATACCAGATACATATTGAGGAAGTATAGCATCCCCCTCCCTGGGACACTTAAAACTATATAGCAATCTGGATGACAATACTGTTGAACCAATGTCTAACTCCTAACCCATGTGTTCAGTTCACTAAAGAAGTGAGATAGTCGAGGAATGCTTTACAAGGGATGTAAAAATGGAGCTGAGTCCTAATTTGTGGGTACAATTTAGGGAAATGAGAGATGTCATTGCAGAAAGAGTGGATGTTTAGAACAGAATTCTGGAATTAGAAGGAAGCAAGGTAGAGCTAATATAAAGGAGAGATATTGATTTCTATTTTCAGCTTTTTGGCAGATCATATAATTTGAAAAACCTTACAAATACAAAATATCCAAACATGTAGGGTAAAATACAGCATTCATTGGATACTCAGAAGCAAACTTTCAAAAAGGAATAAGCTGGAATCAAAAACGAAAAATGTGACAAATACAGGGTAGAATCTGATGCACACATCACGGCAGCTTTACAAGGGTTTATGTGTCTTGGTAGCTAAGAAGACTGAGTATTAATGGTTATGCAAGCTTAGAGCAGAGAGCACAACACAAACTCAAATCTGTGAAAAATTATTGGTGAAAGGTGGAGTTGAAAAAGCAAAGGCTAAACCTACTATTAAACTCACCTATCTTGACAAGTTTGAGTGGGAAAAATAAGTCTCTCTGAAAATGTGTTGTTAGCCTGTATGTTCATGTATTTCCTATTGGAATTTTTACGCTCTGTGTCATCTGGGAATCCCCAAATAGTAAATTACCCTAAGAAATTATTATTTATTAATATACAGAAACATTTGACAGACAGAAATGACACTTTTCAGGATTCCCAGAGACAAAGCTCGGCTAACCATGAACTCAAAATCCACAATCACGAAACACATGGAAAAGTGCTTGGAACCGGCGCCGTGGCTCACTTGGCTAATCTTCCACCTGCAGTGCCGACAACCCATATGGGCCCCGGGTTCTAGTCCTGGTTGCTCCTCTTCCAGTCCATCTCTCTGTTGTGGCCCGGGAAGGCAGTGAAGGGTAGCCTAAGTGCTTGGGCCCCTGCACCCGCGTGGGAGGCCAGGAAGAAGCACCTGGCTCCTGGCTTTGGATTAGTGCAGTGCCAGTCTGTAGCGGCCATTTGGGGGGTGAACCAACGGAAGGAAGACATTTCTCTCTGTCTCCCTCTCTCACTATCTAACTCTATCTGTCAAATAAAAAAAAAAAAAAAGAAAAGTGCTTAAAATCAAGTCTACTTGAATATTAAATATTTAGTTATTGAACATGTAAGATATATATATATAATACACTTAAAATGTTTAGAGAAAAACAATTTGAAACATAGAAAGTGACAATATATATTTGAAAGGTAGTCATAATTATAAAAAGCATTTATAGAAGTAAAAATAATAATATTTAAATTAAAAATTAAATTAAATTTAAATTTAAATTAAAAAACCTATCTGGGTGTCCCCTGTGCCACTTGTTTGATAGAGGTTTCTGTGTGATTATATTAAATTATTTGTTACTTTTTAACCTCAAAAAAAAGTGGAAAAAATATCACAGAGTTTAAGCAACTTAGAGGAGAGAATGAAATTTATTGTGTATCTGGTTGGGTTCTGGTAAAAAAGATTCCATAAAATGAGAAGAAGGTAACAAAGAAAATAACCACAGGTGTTTCGCAGAATTGAAAAGCATGGATATTCAGAGTGAGGGAGGCTAGTAAGTCTCAATCAAGTAAATAAAAAGGAAAAAAGGAATCTACAGCTGGACGTATCATGTCATAGAGGAAATGCAGAACACAGAGTACAATAAGAATCTTTCAAAAGCAGCCTGAGAGAAGAGTCGATTTTTGCTGGAGAACTGTAATTAGTGTGACTTTAATGGATAAACATCTCAGAAGCATCAATAGAAGTCAAAAGAGAGTAGAACAACTCTTCAATATATGAAAACACTGTCACAGAGCATTATTCAAGGGAAAATATGAATTTTAATCAAAACAGCACTAAGAATTTGCCTCAACAAATCCTCAGTGAATGAAAAATGTTCTAAAGCTAAAAAAAATTTTAGTAAGAATAAAAGTATTCCAAAAGCTTGTTGTCATAGCCATTTATTTTAGCTTTCCATTGGGTTTAAAATTTTGTCAATCTTTTTATTGTGTAAGTTTTTTTTTTTTTTTGAAATCACGACTCTTATAAATATACTATACTAAATATGTTCTTTTCTATAATCCAAACTATTTTTATGCAAATATGTTACTCAAAAAGTCTTGAGACCAAAACACAGGTTGAAAGTTAGGTTCTCTCAATCACCGGTGGTATAAAATAACAGTAACTACTAATTTGAAGGTCAAAAAATACCATGGGGGCCGGCGTTGTGGCATAGTGGGTAAAGCCTCTGCCTGTAGTGCCAGCATCCCATATGGGTACCGTTTGAGTCTAGGCAGCTCCACTTCCAATCCAGCTCCCTATTATGGCCTGAGAAAGCAATGGAAGATGGCCCAACTGCTTCAGCCCCTGAACCAATGGGAGTAACCAGGAAGAAGCTCCTGGTTCCTGGCTTCTGATAGGCCCAGATCCAGCCATTCATTCATCTCAGAATCAATCAGATTATAGAAGATCTCTCTGTCTGGAATTTTAACTTACAAATAAATAAATCTTTAAAAAATTGCCATGGAACTGTCATATCAGATAAAATGACATTATAAGAAGGCAGCAGGTTGTTGTAGAAAAGTATACCTTCTAAATTTTAAGAGTATCACAGAAAGATCAGAAATAGAAGGCTTACATTTTATAGTAGAGGGAAAATGAAATAGAGAGCTGACTAATCCCTCCCTAAAAAGAAAGTTGTTATTTAAAGAAAGCAGAGTAGATAAGATATAAGGGAACCAGGACTCTTACTTACTCTTAAAGGAATCTAAATCAGCACAATCATTTTGAAGAATAATTAGCAGGATCTTAAAGATTAAGTTGTCTGTATCTCATAATAAAATAGTTTTCTTTCCAATATGCTTGATTATATGCTGCTTAGGAGTGAAGCTTCTTAAGCTATTTATTATTTTACAAACTTCTAAAATGCCTAAAAATCTGAGAACCATAATTTTCCAAAATGCAAAATTACATTGTGGATGTTGTAGCAATATCGAATTGCTGTAAACATCTTCATGTGCTACTCAGCAGAGATAACTAAGCATTTTTGGATTGACACTGAATATAGACTGCATTTCAAATAGCATGCTCTACAGAATATTCCAATCACTCAAAGAAGGGTAAATACACCAAAATCAACACGGTTGCACTGTTTGTAATAGCAAAGGAAAAAAACCAGCTAATGCCTCTGAAACAAAGAATGGCTTAATAAATTCTGGAATGTTCATGTACCTATAATAATGATGTGAATGAATGAACTAGAAGTATACGTACCAAGGTGGATAAATACTTAAAAACATAATATTGTGTAGAAAAATGTGATTTGCAGAATATATATCATAATTTTAATAATACAATATAGTACTGTCTTCCTGAGGAATAGGCATATGTGTAGTGAAGTATAAAATATCATGTGAACGATAAGCACAAATTCAGACATTTACTACCTCTGGGTGGTGGGAAAGGAAGAAAATGCTACTGGACAGGCCTCTTGAACTGTATCCACGGTTGCACTCCTTTAGCTCAGTAACAGGTACAAGTGTATACATTATCTTCATTGTATCTTTATTTGTATGGTTGAGACATTTCACAGTTAAGAAAGAAAAAAGGTGCATTGATAAAACTATATCTTACATTGAGAGTTTGATATGTCAATATAATGTAAATGTATGCACATTCAGATTCGTCATTCTCCAACATACTTGAACAATTTTGTTTTTCATTGTTTACAGAACTTCAAATTTTAAGCTGTTAATATCTCAAGCTAGCAAGAACATCACCCACAGTTTTTATTCACTTACAACTCTTGCCCTGAGTCCCACCTCTACACAAAGCAAGTATCTTTCTGGCACCACTGTGCTAGCCTCAGACAATCAGAAGATTTCACAAATAAATTTTAATAATCATAGAAAATTGCTGTCCTCCAAATTGTGAGCCAAGTTTAACTACTACATTCTTTTCATTTTCTTACTCAGCATATCAAACATTATCTACAGATATGTTAATTAAAAATAAACATGCAATTACTGGACTATGGTGACTATTTACATAAAATAATGACATAAAATTACATTGCTCAAGGGACTCAACTAACACAACTAGTTAGGATTTGCTTCAGTGGACAGAGTGACTTGTGCATTCTTTGTTAAATTCTTCTGAGGCTTAAAAAATTAATTAAGATTCTCAAATGTGAGACAGCAAGGCAAAGTCATAATCCTACCTTAAGAATCATATTACAAATTGCACATACAGAAAGTATTATCTACTATTATTTTTAATTACAATTACTTATCATTTACTCAACACGCACTTCATGCAGATTAATTTAGGGTCAATTTATTTATCATTAAGCCTGCAAAACAATGAAGTTATTAAATCTTCCAATGCTTACTGCATTTTTTTTCCTTTTAAAGGATTGTGATCAGCAAAAAGCCTTGGCGCTCTGGAAGATTGTTTATGAATGTAATTATAATTATGAGTGCACATCCAAAAATGTACAAATAACCCATGCTTTAAATACATTGGCAAAAAAAAAAAAAGTACAATTTCTCCCCTGAATTGCTTGTACATTAGTTTTCTAGTAATTAGCAGAATGATTTCCCATTTCACACATATCACAAACTACTAAACTAGAGACGGGAAAATTGCTGTGATGAGTTTTTGATGTTATGATTTTCTTTCTTTTTTAAGAGTCATTTATTTATTTGAAAGAGCTATGGACAGAGAGAAGGAGGGGGATGGAGAGAGAGAGAGAGAGAGGGAGATCTGACACCCATTGGTTCACTCCCCAGAAGGGCTCAATGGCCAGGGTTGGGCCAAGCAGAAGCCAAGAGCTGGCAGTTTCATCCATGTCTCCTACGTGGGTGGCAGGGGCCCAAACACTTGGGCCATCTTCCACTGCTTTTCCCAGGTCATTATCAGGGAGATGGACCAGAAGTGGAGGCATATGGGATGCTGGAATTTCAAGTGATAGCTTTACTCACATGTGTTTTTCTACACTGCCTTCAAATCCAAAGTGTGGAGTGAAAAACCAGGCAAATTTCTTTAAAGATGCAAAGCATTCTGACTCTGTAATATGAGAAGCATGGTCAGTCACTTTACATTTTTCTACATTCCTCTGATCTGCATTTCTAAAGTTCAGTTTATGAGTAATGGAATCAAAGAATGAAATTTATTCTGTCTAATTTGTACACTTACATATTAAATAAATAAGCCCTAAATTCCTTATGTGTTAAACTTCATAGAGGCTGAAAGTGCAGTGAGCAGTATAACTCTTTTCTAGACACTGGGTTTTGTAGAGAGGTAAAAGTTGAAAATGCTAAACCATTTAAGTTAAAAAAATGCAATTAACATGTCCTATCTAGTGGAGTAAAATAGTCACCCACACTTTAGAAAACTTGGATTATTGTCCTGATGTGTCACAATTTAGTTGTATGACTTTGGTCAAGAATCACTTTTAATCTGACTAAGTCTTTGTTTTCTCATCTCCAAAATGAGCAGGGCGGTTTGTGTGATGTCTGAATTTCCTTCAGTTTTTCCTACGCTATCTACATTCCTGGACTCCTTGTCCTTTTACCTTTTTATTTATCTATTTATTTATTTTTGACAGGCAGAGTTAGACAGCGAGAGAGAGAGAGAGAGACAGAGAGAGACAGAGAGAGACAGAGAGAGAAAGGTCTTTCTTTTCCATTGATTCACCCCCGAGGTGGTGGCTAAGGCCGGTGTGCTGCAGCCGGCACACTGCACTGATCCAAAGCCAGGAGCCAGGTGCTTACTCCTGGTCTCCCATGGGGTACAGGACCCAAGCACTTGGGCCATCCTCCACTGCACTCCCGGGCCACAGCAGAGAGCTGGCCTGGAAGAGGGGCAACCGGGATAGAATCCGGTGTGCCGGCGCTGCAGGCGGAGGATTAGCCAAGTAAGGCGAGGCGCCGGCCTCCTTGTTCTTTTAGAGGACTCATCCTGGCCTCATCCTCACCTGATTCAGACCAGTCCTGAGAGCTGACCTTTGTTCTGGGTGTCTCTCTAATTGGGAGCATGCATAATAATACAAAATATTTGTGCGATATGTTACAAAGAATACTTATACCTAGAAAAGCATCTATTTCTTTCCAAATTGCCACCTTCTTTTCTGTTTAAAGGTATACAGACTCATTCTCAGGAGGAAATCTTGGTAACTCATCTATTACTGCAGCTTGGCTTTTCATTTGTGTACATCTCTCAGTCTTTGTCTCTGTCCTTGGTAAATAAATGTGTTTTCCTGGCTCTGCACCTACCAAATCATGCCATATAACAGAAAGGTTATGTTGGAGGTGGATCTGAGAACCAAAGAGTCAGTTTAAAGCATGATTAGGGAAGGAAAAGTTAGAAAAAAACACAGTTGAGGCTAGTACTTGAGTAGGTCATCAGTTGGCATTAAGAATTTAGAAAAGTAAAGCAACAGGTCTTAACAGAGATTGGATGGGGTCGGAGGTTAGAGGAATGAAAGGTGAGATAAAAGAAAACACAAAAATGGTTGTAGAAACAAAGCTGAACTGTAGTTAGGATTCAGGACGACACTGACTGGTCTTGAATCAGATGTTCAGAAATTGAAGAAGTCTGTCAACCGATACTCATATGACATTTCTAAAGGATTCAAAGGATTATTCATATAAAAAACTTTTTGAAACTGATGTGAATTAATTCTAGGTAAAACTGTAAAAGTGACTATAAGAATCCCAGGAGAAAAATTGTTCATATTCATTAAAATGATATGCCACTTATTCTATTTTTCTAATTTCTTCTTTAACTTTAAAGCTATTATAAGAGTCATAGAAATAGCTGCCTATGATTTTTGACTTTTCTTATTCTGATTAACACGAAGCTAAAATTATGGAGCATTTTAGCACTTACGTTTATTTTTATAATCAATAAAAAAGACAGAAATTATAGTATTTCCAATGAAACCTAACTTCCATAAAGAGGTGAATATTGTTCACTAATTCTCATAACCAGAGAAATAAAATAAACACATTAGTTAGATTTTCTAGGTAAATACTGCACAATAATAGTAAAATGATCATAAGATCACATAATCATTGGTTATTGCAGCTAAGAGTTCTACCTACCATCTTCTTCCATTGTTTAGTCTCCAGTCTTTTCTATAAAGTATAAATGTCCATTTTCTCTTGTAGATAATAATAATGATGAAGAGAGACAAAATCAAATTATTCTTATAGTTTCTGAAGCTGAACTTTATAACACAGATATCACAATGTCATTAAACAAACTAAAAAAAAACTGCATCTTTAAAAAATGAAATTATTTTAATTATTTGAGAGTTAGAAAAACAAACACACAGGGTTCCCAGACACTGGTTGACTCCTCAGATGGTCAGACCTGTGCCAGATGAAAGCTGGGAGCCATGAATTCAATCCAAGTCTCTGACGTGAGTGGCAAGAATCCAATTTTTGGAGTCATCACCTGATACCTCTTAGGGTGCATATCACCAGGAAGTTCATTGGGAATAGGACTTCAATCCAGACACTCTAACATGGAATATTAATATCACGACTGGTATTTTAATTACCATGCCAAATTACTGCGTCTAAAATCTTAATTTTCCAGGTATTGCAGGTAAACCTTCTACCAGTGATGCTGGCATCCAATATAGGCACACAGTTTAGTTCCAGCTGCTCCACTTCCAATCTAGCTCCTGGATAATGGCCTGCAAGATCAGCAGGAGATGGCCCAAGCATTTGGGCCCCTGCCACCACATGGGAGACCTAGAAGAAGCTCCTGAATCCTGGCTTTAGCCTGGCCCAACCCTGGTCATTGAAGCTATCTAGTGAGTGAACTAGCAGATCGATAATCTTTCCCTCTCTCTGTCTCTTCCTCCATCTCTGTAAATCTCACTTTTGAATGAATAAATAAATCTTCTAAAAATTAAACAATGAATTAAAAATCTGTAACTTAGAGGATACACACATGCACATGTTAACATTGAAGTTTACTTTAAGTGTATGTAAAGGAATCACTAATTTACTTGAAAATAAAACTAAATCTGAGTTTATCTTGGCAAAATAATGTAATTCCTCTTATGAAACTCTCTAAATGAACTGACAGATGGGAGAAAATATTTTTAAGCCATGAAACTGATAAAGAATAAATATATAAAATCTATAACATGCTCAGGAAACTCAACAACAACAAACAACCACTTAAAAATGGGGAAAGAATATGAATAGGCATTTTTCAAAGGATAAAATTCAAAAAGCCAACAGACACCTGAAAAAACACTTAGGATCACTAGCCATCAGAGAAATGCAAATAAAAAATATAATGAGGTTTCAACCCAGTGAGAATTGCAATCATCAAAATAAAATCAAAAAATAATAAATTCTGGTAGGTATATGGAAAAAAGGTATGCTAATATATTATTGGTGGGAATGTAAACTAGTACAATCATTATGGAAGACACTATGTAGATTCTTCAGAAATCTGAAAATAAATCTACCATATGACCAGTCTTCCCACTCCTGGGAATTTAATCAATGAAATGAAATCACCATATAAAAGAGTTATCTGTACCCCCATGTTCACTGCACTAATTCACAATAGCTAAGATATGGAATCAACCCAGATATCCATCAACTAATGACTGACTAAAGAAAATGTATTTATACACTATGGATTGCTACTCAGCCATAAAAAAAGACTGAAATCCTATCTTTTGCAACAAGATGGATGCAACTGGAAACCATTATACTTAGTGAAATAAGCCAGTCCAAGAAAGACAAACAACATACATTTTCCCTGATTTGTGATAACTAATATTCAGAGTACAAAAAATGTATTGTGAGGCTGGCGCTCTGGCACAGTAGGTTAATCTTCCACCTGCCGTGCCAGCATCCCTTATGGGTGCTGGTTCGAGTTCCGGCTGCTCCTCTTTCAATCCAGCTCTCTGCTATGGCCTGGGAAATCCGTGGAAAGTAGTCCAAGTGCTTGGGCTCCTGCACCCACATGGGAGACCCAGAAGAAGCTCCTGGCTCCTGGCTCCAGCTGTTGCAGCCATTTAGGAAGTGAACCCGTAGATGGAAGACCTTTCTCTCTGTGTCTCTCTCTCACTGTCTGTAACTCTACCTCTCAAATAAATCTTATAAAAAAAAGCTTTGGCCAGCGCCGTGGCTCAATAAGCTAATCCTCCGCCTTGCAGCGCTGCCGGCACCCTGGGTTCTAGTCCCGGTCGGGGCGCCGGATTCTGTCGCGGTTGCCCCTCTTCCAGGCCAGCTCTCTGCTGTGGCCTGGGAGTGCAGTGGAGGATGGCCCAAGTGCTTGGGCCCTGCACTCCATGGGAGACCAGGAGAAACACCTGGCTCCTGCCGTCGGATCAGCATGGCAGCCATTGGAGGGTGAACCAACGGCAAAGGAAGCCCTTTCTCTCTGTCTCTCTCACTGTCCACTCTGCCTGTCAAAAAAAAAAAAAAAAAAAGCTTTAAAATTGTCATTTTGAAATTTGATTATTGTGTTCAGTCCTTGTCTATAGTCTTGAGGAACTTGTTTTTATTTACTACGTTTTGAATTCTTTAACTAGTGGATGGTTAAGTTTATGATTATAAAATAAATTGAAAGTATGTCATCATAAAAAGTAAAAGAAAAAATAAGGTACAAGGAGGAAGGGTGGGAGTGTGGGCAGGAGGGAGGGTAGGTTGGGAAGTATCATTATATTCTTAAATTTGTATATAAGAAATATATAAAATTTGTTCTCCTTACATAAAAAATGTAAAAGGAAAAAAATTAAAAAATAGAATCTCTCTACATATTTGAACTACATATTTAAACTCAGATTCAGAACTATATTTTACATTGATTTGCATTTTCCCTAAGAAAAAATAATGACTTTATTTTATGACTTTAAATTATGAAAATGAAATGAAATGAAATGACTTTAAACTATGAAAACCTTCTATTTATTCTGGGAATTTGTAAAAAAAATAATGATTGAAAAATGGAGAAACTTTATATATGGCAAAAATTGGTTTAACAATTATTTGTATTTTGTTGCT
This sequence comes from Oryctolagus cuniculus, assembly GCF_964237555.1. Classification (NCBI taxonomy): domain Eukaryota; kingdom Metazoa; phylum Chordata; class Mammalia; order Lagomorpha; family Leporidae; genus Oryctolagus; species Oryctolagus cuniculus. Next base: position 79,029,637 of record NC_091434.1, on the reverse strand, counting down.
CATTATTTGTGATCTGCACAAGTTTATATGTTTCCAGATGTCAATAGATTCATGGATCAAGTTAATCCCCCAAATTAACTGAATTAACTTAATAAATGTCTTTGGTTCTCTTTTATATGAACTAGAAAAGATACGGAAAACTTTCCAATACAGAAAATCAATTTTTAAACATTTTTATTTATTTTTGCTTTTTCAGAGTATTGAGCTGGAGAGATATAGAGATAGAGAACTCCCATCCACTGTCTCACTCTTCAGTCACTCCCAGTAGATGCGAGTCAGCCAGGTTGAAGGTAGGAGTCAGTGAAACCAAACCCTTATATATTGCTTTGAATACAGATGCCAGATATCATCAGGTTCCATGCCAAAATCAACTCACTGAATGGAGGAGTGATACAGCTGGCTCTACAAGGTCCTGAATTACTGGTGCTATGAAGTTCTAATCACCAGACTCATGAGGTCATCTGTTTCTCCAAAAGATAACAGCTGATGTTTAGCTTTGTCTTAATGGGTTTCTTTTCCAGGAACCCACCCCTAACGCAAAAGTAACTACCATCTGCATGTGGCCAGCAGAGTGTCTAGAGCCCACTCTGCCATTACTCGCATTTTCAAAAGAGTAAGATGTTGCTGACCCATTGAAGCAGGGCTGTGATCACTGCAGGCAAGTCAGGAATGCGGTCATGAGCTGAACATACACTTCAGATTCACTCTATAAGAATCTTTATTCCTAACTCTTTGAGGAGGGTAGGAATTAAGAATAGCTGTCCATCTCCTCGTTCTGTTCTTTGCCATAAACACCTGCTTTCTACCACCACTCTGATGTCAGTTTTTGGCTTTCTGTATGTTTGATTAGTTTTGGAAGAGCTTATAGAAACTGCTCCAACCATTTTGGGGGGTTGTTGCTCTAGTTCGTCAGGGACTCCATTTGAACCTCCCAGGTGGGTAAGAGATTCAAATACTTGAGTCATTATGTGCTGCCTCCCAGGGTGCACATTTTCAGGAAACTAAAATTGAGAGCCAAGCAAGGAATTGAACCCAGGTTCTTGGATATGGGATGTGTGGATCTCAAATGGCATCTTAACCGCTGCATCAAACACCAAATCTCACACCAAATTTAAGACACACTATCATATAGATTAATTAAATATAGACACAAAGGACTGTATTAGTTAGATTTCAAGACACTAGAACAACACAGTGTTACTCTGACTCATTAACATACTAATTTTTCATTCAATCTTTCAAAAAATATTTGTTAAAATTCTGACATGGGTAAGCCAATCTTCTAGGAATTGTTAAAGAGAAAAAAAAAACAAGAAAAACTTATTGTCTTTAAGAATGTTGTACTGAATAGTCAGTTCATCTGTAATTCATTTATATATTCATTCAACTACACTCATTTTCTGACAAGAGGTTTGCTAGTCTATTCACCATGAACCATAGAAAGTATAAAATTATCAGTTAAGAAAAAGTTGTTCACCTTTAAAATATGAGAAATTTCACTTAAAGATGTGCCCCAAATGAATAAAAAGTCCTGAAAAGATACGGCTAAAAGAATGTGTATAAGGCTGGAAAATCACAAAATTTCATTAACTGAGTCTATCCTATGGGCAGTCGGGACAAAAGACTAAGGGCAATATTGAAAAATTTTTTGAGATGAAGTGTTTAAATCTGTTATAATTCTCCCTAAAATGGAAAAAAAAGGCAGAATCATTACGTATGCCCAGGAACTCTATTATTCTTTAAACACACACACACATGCATACACACACAAATTTCTTTTCCTAGTCACCTAGAAAATCCTCCCAAATCAATGCCAGCTGACAGCTGATCTATTAATGATTTCTTCTGTGAGAACACAACCTGAAAACCAAACAGAAGACAATTATATCCTTCTCCCAAAGGGATATTTTAGTGGCCAATATATATTCCTAGCATCGATAAAATAATCCTCTGATCTCTGAAACATTTGCTGACTGCTAAAGTCTTCAGTGACACTTGCAAATTAACCTCCAGATCCTGGAAGATGCTTCATAGTGATTTTTTTTTTTTTTTTTTTGACAGGTAGAGTGGACAGTGAGAGAGAGAGAGACAGAGACAGAGAGAAAGGTCTTCGTTTGCCATTGGTTCACCATCCAATGGCCACCACGGCTGGCGCGCTGCGGCGGGCGCACCGCGCTGAGCCAAAGGCAGGATCCAGGTGCTTCTCCTGGTCTCCCATGTGGGTGCAGGGCCCAAGCACTTGGGCCATCCTCCACTGCACTTCCTGGCCACAGCAGAGTGCTGGCCTGGAAGAGGGGCAACCGGAACAGAATCTGGCGCCCCGACCGGGACTAGAACCTGGTGTGCCGGCACCGCAAGGCAGAGGATTAGCCTATTGAGCCACGGAGCTGGCTCTTCATAGTAATTAAGCTCAACTGTTCCAGAGGCCTTGTTCTAGAGTTTGACAATCCCATTTGTTTGTATCCATGATTCAACTTTTATTTACTTTATATCTTATTTTTCAAAGCACATAAGGCATTTATTTAAATATGTGCACTAAGTGTACTACTTCTCAATTGTCACGCTTTTGGAAATTTATTATTATTTGTTTTGAGAAAATAGCTGAGTAGTAATGGAGAGCTGAGTCCAAAGTGCTAGGATTGGACCACATGTGGCTCAGTGCTCAGTGCTCAGATCTCCATCTTTACAGTTCATTGATATCTGGCATTGAGTTATTACATACCCTCTTTCTTAAAAATACACACACACACACACATATAATATCTCTAATTCTGTTGTGAAGACCTTGAACTCCATTATGTCAAAGATCCCTTCTAGAGATTTAGATATCAACTTGGTCCAGAATTTTTAAGAATCCATGGAAGTAACCTATCATTTAAAATGTAGATTTCCCCTTTATTTTGACTTTGTTGACCATTACTGGATGTCTTAAGTTCACTGGTTTGCCTTTTTTGACACCCAGGAATAATATTTTAAAAAGTGGGCCTTGGGCTGGTGCTGTGGCATAGTGGGTAAGGCTGCTGCCTACAGCGCCAGCATACCATATGGGCATTGGTTTGAGTCCCAGCTGCTCCACTTTTGAACCAGCTCTCTGCTATGGCCTGGGAAAGTAGCAGAAGATGGCCCAAGTGCTTGGGCCCCTGCACCTGTCTGGGAGACCCAGAGGAAGTTCCTGGCTCCTGGCTCCTGGCTTTGGATCAGCGCAGCTGCAGCCCTTGTTGCCAATTGGGGGGTGAACCAGCAGATGGAAGACCTCTCTCTCTCTCTCTTTCTTCTTCTCTCTCTGTGTAACTCTAACTTTCAAATAAATAAATAAATCTTTAAAAAATGTGGGCCTTATCCAATCTTTTATCCCTGTTACTGACAGTGCCATTTCCTAAATTCCTGAGATTTATAACTGATATCTACTTTGAGGAATCTTAATCTATTAAATTTTATTTTAAATTATGTTACTTATCACTTTATGAGTTCTCATGAATCCTTTTGGCTGTTTGTCTCGTAATCACTAATAATGAAATCAGGTATATATATTGGAATGCTCCCTCAGAGTTTTTCTTGTTTCCTTTCAATTCCAGGTGCCAAGAAGTCACAGAATAATCTCTCTTCACTGTCAAATAATTGCTTTGCTCAACAATATATAAGAAATCTCTAATACCTAGCATAAGTATGGTGGATTATCTGAGCTGCTACAGGCTTATTGTGTTCAGACAAAAGACATAAGCTGAAACTGCTGCAGGAAATTGAATGGGGTCATTCTGAACATAAATGACCCAAACTTGTTCCCTGACCTCTAAATACCTCCATTTGATCGTCCTCCCCCAACCTCTCCTCCATACCACACCACTTTTGGATCGTGTATATGGTCTTTTGATTGAGCAAGTTTCTTAGTTGCTCCCACAGAATAGTGCCAAGTTTAAACCTTCCGGCTTCTATACAAATTCATAATTTTATTTTGTGATTTCCTGTTTTTCTACTGCTTCAAATCCTCATTAATTCCTCTTGAAAATCAAAGACTAAATAGGTATGACCCACAACACTGGGGCTACTAAAGACATATCCCTGCTGGCAACAATCTTCTGGCATAGTAAAGGATCCGAAAACACCAACACTGGACTACACCTTTCTTTGTTACACTAATTGACTTGACTTGTTTTGTGTTCAACTTGTGTGAGGGGAAGGCAGACGGAAATTTTCTACAGTTATGGTCACCTTATACATACTTCTATGGGATTCTGGAAATAGTTTGTGTTAAATACATTTTTCTCAACAACTATGAACTATGCAATTTATATACCATAAACATATACCATGCACCATGTAGTTAAATAAATGCAGCAGTATATATTCAGCATATACTTGGTAGCTGTGTATATGTTTAGAAGAGAAAAATAATAAATATTGTTCACTTGTTAAATTTGTTCAGAGACTAAAACTTTATGTAAAATGTTTTATGTAAGTTTCTCAGGATACAAAGTAGCTACTGTTTTTTGTTTTAGCGAAATTTAAATCACTTATTTAGTTACCTTTGTTGGCAGATTAGTTTGCATTATTCTCTGTATCATCATTAGTTGCATGCATAGTGCAAATATTCCTTTCATAAGAAAAGCAACCAAAATACCAAAAGACAAAATAGCTATTAAAGAGTATTTTCCTTTTTCTGTTTTCCATGTGTGTCTTTTTAAAGAATACTCAGTCTAATTTCTCTCTTGATATAGAGTTTTCTATTCTGTTTCTGCAGAATGAGAACATTCTGTTCTATTCATTCTCCCACTTACTTTTAGAAATTGCTGAAAGGCTTAAATTAAACTAAAGAATTAACTGCCATCCATATGCATAGTTATCAAACATACAATACTCCTGTGTTGACTGTTCACAAGACTTTGCCTTGATGATGAGAGTGATCAGCCCTGCATTCAGATAAAACATGACAAGAAGAGAAGTAAACTAGGTCAGTATCCCACCATCAGGTGGTGGTATCAATGCTTTGCTTGTGTAAGCAACTGAGTGAAATAGGAAAGGATATTAGCTACCAGATCACAGTGGGATGCACAGACACCGTGGTGTTTTGGAGCTAATGTAACTATTTTGTTCAACCTTTGAGTGAAAACCAATAGCAGTGTCATCAAGCAGATTTTCAGACAGGCAGATGTTAATTTTCAATTGATTTCCTATTAATACACAATAGTTACAATTAAATGGTTATATAACCACAAAAAGTGCAAGTTCTTCCCTGGGCTTCAATTTTATATTCTATTGGGTTGGATTGAAAGATGGGATTAATCTCTGGGGTCTTCTTCTCAGTCTAAAGTTTTGTCTGTTAATATGTAGACTCTTAGAATTCTCCAATTTATACTTATGAATGCACTACTAAGAGGCCGATAGTAACTTGTCTCAAAACTGAGCAGCAGATATCGTAAGAAGAAAAGTCCTGATGTATAGATGCCCAGACACTAAAACACTGTAATGGGATATGATTAGGAAATAAACAAGAAGTTTTGGTATGGAATTTAGGCTATGAGTCTTGGCTTTGCTTCTCATACATTTTTTATGGAATTTTGATGATGTTCAATTGGATACAATAAAAAGGCACTGGGAGCATATTTCATGTTTTTATCCTAAAATCCTAACCACTAGAGAAAAACAAAGGTGGGGAAAATCAAGTCGATTTATACTTCAGAGAAATTCCTACATTTTTGTTCGTGCTTAGAATGGGCAGAAAATATCACATCTTTAGATAGAATTTCTGTGTTTGAAAACATCCTTCACACTGTAAATTGCAAGGCAGTTTGGAAAAACTTGCAAACTTCCTTGATTATCTAGCTCTATATTCTGTTTTTAAGCTGAACTGTTTATCTGTTGAATTTTCACATTTATTTGAAAGACAAAAAAAAGATAGAGACAAACAGAGAGATGTTTTCATCTACCAATTTACTTTTCAAATGTCTGCAACAGCTGAGGCTGGACCAGGCCAAAGCCAGGACCCCAGTATTCAATCAAGCCCTCCTACATGGAGTCCCAAGAGACCCAAGAGTCCCAAGCCATCACATAATGCCTCCCAGGGAGTACATCAATAGGAAGCTGGAATTGAAACTGAGCTAACACTGGAACCTAGGCATTCTGATACCAGATCAGGTGTCTTGACCCCTGTGCCATACACTTACCTCTATACTCTTTTTTTTTTTTTTAAGATTTATGTATTTATGCAGAACAGTTACAGAGAGAGGGGGGGAGAGACAGAGAGAGTGAGGAAGAGACAGAGACAGAGAGAGAGAAGAGATAGTGTGAGAGAGATATCTTACATCCACTGGTTCACTCCCCAGTGCTGCAATGACCAGAGGTGACTTGGGCTAAAACCAGGAGCCAGGAGCTTCTTCTGGGTCTCCTACATGGGTGCAGGGACCGAAACAACTGCTTTCCCAGGCCATTAGCAGGGAGATGGATCAGAAGTGGAGCAATCGGGGCAGCAACCAAAGTACATATGCAATGCTGTCATCACAGCAGTAGCTTTACCAGCTCTGCCACAATGCTGGACCCTGTATTCTGTTTTTGATAAGCAGTACTTTTTACTAGGACATTGCAATTTTTTCTACAACACTAGTTAAGAAAAGTTGAAGAAGATGCCTTCCAAAACTCAATAGTTTTTCTTAGAAACAAATATTTGTTACTCACTCACAGCCTTATTATATTTAAATTCCCTATAGTGCAGGCATTTGGCTTATCATCCAAGATGCTGGTTGGGACTTACATTCCATGTTGAAGTACCTGGGTTGGAGTTATGCTTCTACTCCTGATTCCAGCTTCCTGCTAATGCATACCCAGAAAGAGAACAGATAATGACTCAAGTATTTCAGTCTCTATCACTCATGTAAGGAACCTGTAATGAGTTCCTGGCTCCTGTGTATGGCCCCCAGCAGAGCCCAGGCCATTGTAGGCATTTGGAGTGTGACCCAGTGGATGGGAGCTCTCTGTCCCTGTATGTGTGTGTCTCTAGTTCTCCTGAATATATAATGAAATTTTAAATACAAAATATTTGCATTTTACTGAATCATTTGCCTGAATATTACCATATTCTACTTGTCTTGTTGCCATTTTTGTATGTTTACAATGATTGAATATTAGCGGTTTCATATGGCTTAACCTAATAGTAACAATTTACTCATGGGTGATGTTTGTATTTCAAATTTTCTTATTATGGGATTTAATAATTCAACAACAACCAGAAAGTTGGTTTGAACACAGAACTGCCTTTTGTATGTGACCTATTAACCTCTGAACAATATTAATTACCTGTTTATTAGAGAGGCAGGGATAAAGACAGTGAGAGCTCTCATCTACTGGTTCACCCCTTCAAATACATGCAACAGCTGAGACTGAGCCAAGCTGAAGCTTGGAGCCAATAATAATCCAGGTCTCCCATGTGAATTGAAGGAATCCTAGTACTTGAATAGTTACCACAGCCTACCAAGGTGTGTAATACCAAGAAGTTGGAATTGAGACAAACCTTAGGTGAGACAACGAACAGTGACTTATCTGCTAGACAAATTTTTTGAAGCTGTGTGCATTTAAAACAAGCTGGAACCAACTGCAGCTTAGCCTCTATCTGTATACTGTGTATACACACAAACACATATTAATCAATCAACCGCAGTTCATTTGAATATGGTCTTACCATGGAGCTTAAACTAAGAGGCAGTGTGGCTATACTATAGTTCAACTCTTGGGGTAGTTGCTGCTGCTATTTGTGCAGCGCTGTGGATGGAGGGATATAAATAACACCTATTTCTAATGTTGGTCCTGCTAGTCTATAATTTAGGCAAATAAGCTTAGGTATTATAACTGTATATCTATTACTCATCAAATGGTATTTAGATTACCATATACCAGAAATGTTAATCACTTATTTTTGCAAATAAAAGAGACTTTGTATTTTCAATCACAGAAAATAAAATAGAATGTCTTGACATTCAATACCTGTATTTTTCCCCAGAGAAAAACTTTTTATCAAAAAGCAGTATCTCTCACTCTAATAACTTATTGCAAGTATAGTAATTATTACATAAGACTAAAATATAATGTTTACATTAAAGTATTCATCCAAATATGCTAAAGCTTTCCTTGCATTCTGTGTCTGTATTTACCCATTTTCTTGATTAATTAATGGCCTGTATTTGTTAACATTTTTGCTTATTTTCCCCATGTTTAGCATTTGTATTCAAAAGTGCAAGTGAAATTGCACACTGTGTATATGTATAAATATAGATATAGATATATAGATATAGATATATAGATAGGTAGATAGATAATTGGTTCAATGATTATGGATTTTTTAAAAAATGAGAATTAGTAAGTTAGTCTTATAATAATACTAGATTTAGACATTAAAAGTAATTATTTGAAAAGAAAATTATCAATATTCTAAATAAAGAAGAAATATACTGATGTAACTTCTATTGGTCTGCTGGATTATATCACAAAAACCTCATCACTAGGTATTCTTTCTCACTGTATGTGATACCAACCAAAGAGAAGACTATAAAAATCATATCATCACTGAATTCCTACACTGTGCCAACTTGAAAGACCAAGCTCACAGAACTCACACTCATATAAACTATTTGTTAATTAGTGAGTGAATTTCTTTTTACTCTTGAGAGAGACTTCTGAGCCACATAGATTACATCACAGAGAAATTGAGATCTAATTTCTCTTATTTCACCAGAGGCATTCAGCAGGTAGAATTTAATTTCTCCAGCATCTAAGAACACAAAGAGGGCATGGCATGCTAAGTTTACTCTAGATTTTCAGAGTCAGGGAGCTACAGTTATTTTTTTTTTTTAATTAAAATAAAAAGTCTTAATCTGAGTCACCATTGCAATCGAATGCTTCATTAATCATGTTTCCCCCACTTTCTTCCACAAGCCTGTGCTATAATGAATAAATATAAACTGAGCACAGTTTATACCAACATTGATTGGTTGCCAAGGAAACGCCACTGCTACTGTGGCCAAGCTCATGCTACAAGAAGGGCAGCTTATGGTGTAATCGACTGCGAGATGCTAGGGAAGTAGAGGCTACAGCTCCAGCGCAGAAATCCGAGTTGAGGTTGGCAGTATGGAGCCAGCATCCCATATGGGCTCTGGTCCCTGTCCCAGCTGTCCCACTTTCTATCCTGGGAAAGCAGCCGAGCACTGCACAATTGCTTGGGCCCCTGCCCTTTACGTAGGAGACCTGGAGGAAGCTCCTGGCTCTTGGCTTGGATCACCCCAGCTCTGGCTGTTGTGGCCATTTTGGGAATGACCTAGCAGATGGAAAACCTCTTTCTCTGTCTCCCTCTCTCTGTTTGTAAATAAATAAATACATCTTAAAGGGAGAGAGAGAGAGAGAGAGAAAGAAAGAAACAGATTTGAAGTGGTCACCAAGAAAGTTCTTTTGTCAGTGGCAAACTAATTGAGTTAAAATGATAAAACTTGAACTTTTAGGCTTGAATGAATCTGCTTCCAATAACAGTCAGTTAATCCTTCATTGCATAAAACCAGGGAAAGGCCAATGGTGAATCAGCATCTAACTGCCAGGTCCAAGGGGCTTCTATCCCTGACTTTATTTGAGCCATAAGATTTTCCATAGGAGAAACTGCTAGTCGGAAGAAAATTGTCCTTCATAGTAATCTCCCACTGGAGTTCCAAAATTTCAGACTTCTGGAAACAAATGGAGTTTCCTATTTGTTATTTCTCTCCCAGTACTGTGCCGTTGATTCTTGCATAAAATTCTGGAATGCTGGCTTTTCATGACTGCCTTCTGTAACTCTGTGGTCAGTGTTACCAGTGCCACTGTCAGGGAGCTACAGTTATTGCTGAGGTAAGTAATTAAGCACCAATTTCCACATCTGTCTGTACTGCGATCAGCATAGCAAAGTGGCCAGATTTGTGAACAAAACAGCATATGGAATCCAGATGAGCTTTAACTTATCAAAGCCATAATAAAATATATGGGAAAAATAAAATAAGTGTGCATGGGAGCTAAATTGATTAAACTATATTCCAAAACATGATTTGAAACAACAAATATGAGATAACTGAAATTTTTAATTTGCTTGTGAATAACAAATACTCCATGCTCTACAAGAATTATTTAAAAATAACAGTAAATATTTTGAATGATGTAAAAAATATAGGATATGATATTATCAATAACTTTCATAGCTCATCATTTATAAAATGAAATTTCAAAACATTTGACTTGAAACACTGGAGGAATTGTGGTGGTTCAGTGTTTGACATGCACTCTGGAATAAGTTGACCCTGACATCAGTCACAACAATGATTGCTGGAATCACTTGACTAAATCATTGTTAAATGCAATATTTATATTTTTTGTAATGAATATGGTTTCTGAAAGCAGGAACTATCTTCCCCCCCTCTATAACAGTAGAAATTTGCACTGAATGGATACCCAGGAATGGTCAGTTGAAATTAAAAAAAAAAATGACTGACTTATTTGCTATAAAACCAGAAACGCCACATACCTGTATACCATCTTTGCTGTTCCTAATAAAGGCAACAAGTTACATAATAATAAAGAATAATGAATTATAGTTAATATAAAAATCAAGGATATTAGGAAGGGTAGTAGAGGAATCTGTATGTGTGTGTGTGTCTGTGTGTGTGTCCCTCTCATATTTAAACATAACGAAGATTATGGGCTAGAAATTAATGCCAAAAAACAATACAAAAAAAAACAGAAAACAAAACAAAATTACACAAAGCATAATGGGAAATATTTGAAGCATTCTAATTCTTAAAGAATAAACTACTACTCAACATAGTAGATAAAAAAGAACAAAACTGTTAATATTTGTAGGTGATAAAAGGGAAATCCACATGAATCAACTGAAAACTAATGAAAGTAATAAAATTATACAGTAAGCTGGTAAGTGTACCAAACCGAATAATTTCTGTTTAAAGCAGGAAGACCTAAGTGGACAATTTAATGGGAAAAAATACTATTTGTAATAGCAAAAATAACACAGTACAAAATACTTGAATCAATTTTAAAAGGAATTTGTGATAACTATATGTAGAAAATTGCGTTTACTGAATATACGATGTTAAATATAACTTATTAATTACAGAGCATATAAAATCCTAGGATTTGAAAACTTTAGTTTTCCTCAAATAGTCTAGAAATTTATGGAAAGTCCTATCAAATTCTCAACATTATATTTATAGACTGATAAATTGAATCTAAAATTCATACAGAAAAGTAAATATTCAACAATAGGAAAAAACTTTCAGTAAAGAATTGTGCACTGGAGCTGGCACAGAGGCGTAGTAGGTAAAGCCGCCTGTAGTGTTGGCAGCATATATGGGCATTCCACTTCTGATCCAGCTCTCTCCTATGGCCTGGGAAAGCAGTAGAAGGCCCAAGTCCTTGGGCCCCTACATCCACGTGGGAGACCCAGAGGAGATTCCTGGCTCCTGGCTTCAGATAGGCGTAGCTCCAACTGTTGCAACCAGTTGGGTAGTGAACCAGCAGATAGAAGACCTCTCTCTCTCTCTCTTTCTCTCTGCCTCTCCTTCTCTTTGTGTATAACTCTTTCAAATAAATAAATAAATCTTAAAAAAAGAATTGTGTACCAAGAAAGATCAAATCACAAATTTGTAGTATAATTAAAATAGGGAGGTTGGCTGAGACATAGAGAAAGGCATCAATTGAAAAGAATAAATTTCAGAAAAAAAACTTACAAATAAATATTATATATCTTTAATTTTTATTATTATATTTTAAATTTTAAACATCCATGGAAAGGATAGGTTATTCAATAGAGTGTTCTGACAACAGATAATGATTTAAAAGGAAATATAAGTAACAAGTAAGCTTTATATCAACAAAAAATCCAAACTGTAGATAAAATACAGGAGAATATTTCTACTATTAGCAGAAATAAGTTAAAAAAAGAGGGTAAGACTTTCCAAATAAAATCTAGAACCTAGAATTCAAGGAGGCTAAGTTAGTAGGTTTGGCTGAATTAAAATAACAAACTTTTGCCGGCGCCGTGGCTCAATAGGCTAATCCTCCACCTTGCGGCGCCGGCACACCGGGTTCTAGTCCCGGTTGGGGCGCCGGATTCTGTCCCAGTTGCCCCTCTTCCAGGCCAGCTCTCTGCTATGGCCAGGGAGTGCAGTGGAGGATGGCCCAGGTGCTTGGGCCCTGCACCCCATGGGAGACCAGGAAAAGCACCTGGATCCTGGCTCCTGCCATCAGATCAGCACCATTGGAGGGTGAACCAACGGCAAAGGAAGACCTTTCTCTCTCTGTCTCTCTCTCTCACTGTCCACTCTGCCTGTCAAAAAAAAAAAAAAAAAAAAAAAAAAAAACAACAAACTTTTTTCTTACAAACACAGAATAAATAAAGCTTAAATAAAGCTCTTGGAAGAATATTTACAGATTTCATATCAGAAGAAGATTAAGATTCATAGGATATAAAATTATACAGCAAGAATTTTAATCCCTACCTATTTTTCAGCTACTATTTTTTGAGCATTTTACTATGTTTTATGTAATACACTGATGTTATTTTAAAACATGTCACATTAACTCTGTAACATATATTCCATATATTCTTTTTTTAAAGATTTATTTAGTTTTTACTTGAGAGTCAGAGTTACACAGAGAGAGGAGAGACAGAGAGAGAGAGAGAAGGTGAGGTCTTCCATCTCATGGTTCACTCCCCAATTGGCCGCAACAGCTGAAACTGCACCAATCCAAAGCCAGGAGCCAGGAGATTCTTCCCAGTCTCCCACGCGGGTGCAGGGGCCCAAGGACTTGGGCCATCATCCACTGCTTTCCCAGGCCATAGCAGAGAGCTGGATCGAAGTGGAGCAGCCGGGACTAGAATTGGCGCTTATATGGGATGCCAGAGCTTCAGGCCAGGGCATTAACCCATTGTGCCATAGTGCCAGCCCCTCATATATTCATTTAAAAAATAAATATGACTGAAACAACCAGCCTGAGGTTGCATAGATATGTACCATAGTTAGCATTTAAACCGAGGTCTTTAGGAAGGGAATTCCCAACAGTGTACTCCAAATGTCTTTTGTGCTTATGGGACTTTTTTTTCACAATTTGTGGCTTATAATTTAATTTTGTTCATATGTTTATGATGGTGAATGTTGAAAGAGTCTTTAGACTAATAAAGTCTTCTAGGTGATTTACTTTATTGAATATTTAATATGTTTTCTGTACACCAGATAAATATTTTCACCTCATTTCTTGGTGTCATTTCACATAACACCTTAATCCATCTAGAATTTATTTTTGGCATATAATATGAGTGAAAGCTAAAATGATTCTCTTTCTTCACACAGGTGACTATTTTCCTAGATTAAGCTCTAAGTTTTACTATGGGTAATTTTGAATGTACCCAATTCAACCCACTGATTTTGTATCTACTATTGCATCTACTTTATATCAGTTTTTACTTACTGCATCTCTGTAATTTGTTTTAATGTTTTGCTAGAGTATGCCCAATATTCTTATTTTTAAAAGATTTCTTGAAATTCTCCATTGACCACTGATTTTGAAAACAATTATGGGGTTGGCACTATGGAGTAAAGGATTTAGCCTCCACCTGCAGTGCCTACATCCAGTTTGGGTGCTGGTTTGGGTCCCGGCTGCTCCACTTCTGAACCTGCTCCCCATTGATAGGCCTGGGAGGATATCTGGGGATGGTCTAAGTGCTTGTGTACCTGCACTCACATGGAAGACCTGGAGGAGGCTTTGGCTTCCGACTTTGGCCTGGCCTGGCCCTGGTCATTGTTGACATTTGGGGATTGAACCAGAGTTTAGGTTGGAAGATTTTCTCTCTCTCCCTCTCTCTCTCTCTCTCTCTCCCTCTCTCTCTCTCCCTCCCTTCTTCCCTCCCTCCCTCTCTTCCTCCTTCTCTCTTTGCATTTCTGCCTTTCAAATAAAAAATAAAAAAAGAAAATATAAAAAAAGATTATGCTTCTCTATAATGTTTAATAGCTTCATCCAGGAACAAAGCATGTATGTGTATTAAAGTCATCATATTTTATTTAAATTAATTTGATAATTTATATATATATAAATTTGATGATTTTCATGGCATAGATCCTTACTGTTTATTGTTAAATACTTTCCTAAAGTGCTTATTTAACTTTGAGTGTGATAAATGAGTTCTATGGGAGGATGAATGTTACAAGTTAATGGTTTGTCCTTGTTCTATGATATCTTCTATGTGTAGCTATTCTGTGTGATAATGATGCCATTTTTGCTTCTTTTGTATTCCTTTAGCAGCATCAGTGAAAATGACAGTTTTGTATCATTCAAATTAAAAAATTATCTGAAAGCCCTATTAAGTATCAAATTCTGTTCTAGGATTGTGAAAACAGAGATAAGACAGGGATTTTTCACTTTGTATAGGTAACAGAGAGTTCTGAAAAGCAAACAGAGTCTGGTAGAGAGGCCCATAATCTTGGGGCCTGCTTTGTGGCATAGCTGATAGGGCTGTTAACTGTGATGCCTGCTTCCCATACATAAAACATAGTAAAATGCTCAAAAATAGTAGCTGAAAAATAGGTAGGGATTAAAATTCTTGCTGTATAATTTCATATACTATAAATCTTAATCTTCTTCTGATATGAAATCTGTAAATATTCTTCCAAGAGCTTTATTTATTCTGTGTTTGTAAGAAAAAAGCTGGTTATTGTCCTGCCTGCTCCACTTCCAATCCAACTCCCTCCTAATAGCTTGGGAATGTAGCAGAAATGGCCCAAGTGTCTTGGCCCCTGCAACCCACATTGGGAGACCCAGATGAAGCTCCTGGCTGCTGGCTTGGGCCTGGCTTCTCCCTGGCAGAAACAGAATGGAGATCTCTACCTGTCTCCCCTTCTCTCTCTCCATAACTATGACTTGCAAATAAATAAAATTAACATTTTTTAAAAAGCCTATAAACTTCATATCAGGAACTATAATGATTTACTGACAAGGAACACAACATTATTGATACCTTCTACTCCTTCAATATCTTCACAGCACCTAGCACATTATCTTACCCTTAAAAAAACTTCAGAATAACATCTACCATTTACTGTGTAAGGCACTGCAATAGGAACTAATGTCTTGAATCCTGTCACCAATCTATCAGATAGGCATCATAATCCCCATTTCATTGATGAGGGAACTGAAACTCAAAGAGCTTAAGGAATATGCGTACGCCCACGGTTATGCTGCATGTACTTGACAGATGTATGAGTCTAACAGTTTTTTGTGCTCAATATTCTTCCATTATGCTCAGTTACATGTCGACACAGAATCAATGATTATGAGATGGATTAATGAGGTTTGCTCACTGAGAAGCAATAAGAAAAAAAAAAAACTAGTTACTTCACTTACTGAAATCTGAAAGACTTTTTTCCCTTTGGGTTACTTACTGGACAGAAGATGATAAATTGGGATGGGAGATAGATAATAGTCAAATAACATTAAAATAACAGATTAGAAAACCAGGACCTTCTGTTCCATTTACTCTCTTGGAAAATATAGCACTGTACTGTCCAACATGTGGATATTTAATTTTACATTTAAATTAAATTAAATTAAATTAATAATGCAAACCCTCAGTTTTATTAGCCATATTTTAGGTTCTTAATAGCTATATGCAGCTAGCAGCTACCACATTTGACAGTGCAGGAAAGTGAGAGTACCACAGGACTTTCTGTTGAAGAGTGCTGATAGAGCATATCTGACCCAGAAGTCGTAGTCTGTATTTGCTTTATAATTCCATTTCCTCAGCAAATATTTAATGTGCATTCACTATATGCCAGGATTTCTGCTGGATATTGGAATACAAAAATAGCTAAGACACCATTTCTTTCCTTAAGTTTCTTAATGTCTAGTGGCAAGCAAGTACAATGGAATGGCCATTCTTGAAAAAAAGAAGAAATAGTAGTAGCAATGATAGGTCTCCAGGAGAGTACTGTATACTTTTAGTCTATTTTCCTGTATAGTTGTTGCCTAATCATTGCTTATTCCAGACTGATCTAGAGTGCTCTGAATTATCTATTACACCAAGAATCTATGAGCTTAATCCTGCTTTTTGACTTCAAAGTTTTGCAGATCTTTGTGCTGATTTTATACCCACCCACACAGACCCAGAGCTGCTGCCTTGGCAGCACATTTCTGAATCACAATTTCCACTCATTCTGTTTGGATAATAACTGTGTCTGAAGTGATCTATTCGTGTCTTCTTTGTCTTTGTTACCTAAGGAAGAAAGGAAAGTCTTGACCTAGAATTCTCTCTTTTTTATCTCGGTACAAAATGACCACTGACAAAATTATTAACAAAACAACCTGGTTCTTCTACTATTAAAGATTTGACATTTCTCACTTATGAGAATTTGCTGGAAACCCCTGTAGTTTTCTCACACAAGAATGTTCAATTTCCCTGTGAATTTTCATCCACAAGCCAGAGGGGTTTCTGTAAACATATTGCTGACAGAAAAAGCTACAAAATTCATTTCCTATACTAGGAGTTAATAAGGATAATTCTGTGCCTCACCTTATAAAACACAACGAAAATTTTCTTCACCTTTCCCAGAAGAGTAATACTCCTTCCATTCCAGCTTCCTTTTGCATCTATTTTAGTTTCAGACATTTTAGAATCTATGCATAAAGTGTCTCCTTTCCAAATCAATGTTTAGAAGTATTTATTTAGCCCTTTTTTTCCTATTTGGCAACAAGAAGATTTTTGTGGGGTGTATTATTTCATGAAGACGTCCTAAAGTTAGCAACTTCAAATAAGGAGTAAATCAGTCACTTAGCTGAAGATAGATGCAAAAAAGAAATGTTTAAATCTATCTAAAACATTATTTCTTCTGAAAAAAGACTCCCCAGTGAATGTTTTTCTCCTTTCACTTGGATCATTCATCTGTAGGGTAGTCATCACAGCCATGGCCAGGAGCTGTCAACTAGACAGTCAATGCCATGATGATTACTGTTTCTGACTAGTTGTTGGACCTTCACTCTGTTTCCCAACCCATGCAAAATTAGCCTAGTTAGTCTCATCTTCTCTTGTTTTCACTGAGATAAACTTTTTTCTTTTTTGTTTCCATGCTTAGATAATTCATATTCCAAACAAAAGATGGAACTTGAAAGTTGAGTGACATGACATAGTTATCAAATATTACATGTCCCAAGTGTATTTTAAAACAAGATACAAGATGACCAGAGTCTTTTTTTTCTCCACACAGGTGGAAACAATATATTCCTTTGGCATGGCTGCAAGAAAACAATCTCATTGGATTAGCCTATAAATTCCTTGAGGGTAGGAAACAATGGCCTATGTCTTACAGTGTGTTTGTAAAGTCAACTGATACATACAACTGAGTGACAGAACGTGTCTCTGTCATTTGAAAGTTCACTATCAACTCTCTGTCTTTCCTTAGTGTGTTTCTTCACCTAATCTAGATTTACCTGGTGCCAAACCCCTCCACTCTTCCAATTGCGGATTCTTAGAGGAGGAGTCTGTTTTCTGGTGTTGATTAGGGACTCAATCCTGAATACTCAACATTTCTTTTTTTGTTCCCCACAATCCTCCATTATTTTGTTTATATTGAAGTGCACCTTCTCTATACATCCAAGTATTATTTTCCATGTTACTTATTAGAATTACATTCTTTTGATCTTGTGTGGACACCTCAACGTCTAGCCTCTCTCTACACCACTGAATCCTCACTTCCTGATCTCTTTCTTCTGATCCCATGGGCAAGGCACATGAAGTGAACCAGTGATTCTCCTTGAATTTTGTCAGGTAGGAGTTGGCTTTGCACACTATCCATTGCATTCATTGAAAAAATATATTCTAGTGGCCAGAGCTGTGGCACAGCAGATAAAGCTGTCATCTGTAGTGCGAGCATCCCATATTTGCACTGGTTTAAGTCCCTACTGCTCCACTTTCAATCCAGTTCTCTGCTATGGCCTGGGCAAGCAGTAGAAGATGGACCAAGTCCTTGGGCTCCTGCCCCATCACGAGAGACCCAGCAGAAGCTCCTGTCTCCTGGCTTCAGATTGGCCTACCTCCGGCCATTGTGGTCAAATGGGGAGTGAACCAGCTGATGGAAGACCTCTCTCTCTCTCTCCCTCTTTTTCTCTCATTCTCTCTCTGCCTCTCTGCAACTCTGACTTTCAAATAAATAACTAAATCTTCATCAAAGAAAAATATGTTCTATAGTTTTAAGCAGAGAAACATCTTAACCTTGTCCTCTAACATGTTATCAGTTGATTTATTGGTCAAAGTTAAAAGATTTTATTTAGAAAGAATTCGGGGGTGCTGTGCCATGGCTCACTTGGTTAATCCTCCACCTGTGGGGAGCAAACCGGACTAGACTGAGTTACTGGAATTAAGACTTATTCTATGCATCTGCTCTCCCACAATATGGCGCTGGGAGAGAAGTAAACAGCTTCCGCACAGCTGCCTCCAGTTCAGCTAATAAACTGTAGGACTTGCTCCTGATTGGAGGAGAGCAGCGTACTCGGCGTGTGGGCAGCCGAGTTGGGATTGACGGAGGAGGACTATAAAGGAGGAGAGAGACGGCATGCACCAGGAACATCTAAGGGGAACATCTGAAGGAACACCTGTGCAGCCCCCGAGAAAGCCGGCCGGCGGTGTGCCGCTCCCCTGCGGAAGTGGGGAATGTGGCCAGGGGGAACTGCCCTTCCACGGAGGTGGAAGGGATAGTAGCCAACCCGGGAAGAACCAGCAGCAAACCCGGGGAGGGCCGAGCAGACGAAAGAACAGCGCAGGGTCCTGTGTCGTTCCTCCACGAAGAGGGGGAGCGACACCACCTGCAGTACCAGCATCCCATATGGGTGCTGGGTTCTAGTCCTGGTTGCTCCTCTTCCAGTCCAGCTCTCTGCTGTGGCCCGGAAGGGCAGTGGAGGATGGCCCAAGTACTTGGGCCCTGCACCTGCATGGGAGATCAGGAGGAAGTACCTGGCTCCAGGCTTTGGATTGGCGCAGTGCTGGGCTTAGTGGCCATTTGGGGAGTGAACCAATGGAAGGAAGACCTTTCTCTCTCTCTCTCTCTCTCTCTCTCACTGTCTCTAACTCTACCTGTCAAATAAATAAAAAAAAGAAAGAAAGAAATCAGTTCTAGAGAACTATGATTTTTACAGGGGCAATATCAATATATTGTACACTTGAAAAATAGAGGTATGCATATTTCAAAATATCATATTATATATAATAGGTGTACACAATTTTTATTTAAAAATCTAGTATCTCCATTAGATTTCTAATCTACATCTCATCTTGAGATTAAAGGAAGGAATGGTTTAATGGCCTTTTCAGACCCACAAATTAATATGTTAATTTACATGTGAGTTGATAAAAAATTCTTTTAAAAAGTTTTATTTATTTGAAAAGCAAAGCAAGATGATTCATCCAATGATTCACCCTTCAAATGCCTCAAAGGTCAGGCCAGGCCAGGCTAAAGCCATGAGCAGAGTGCCCAATCCAGTATCTTGTCTAACAGTGACCTAGGTACTTGATCCATCATGTGGCATCTCCCAAAATGTGCATAAGCAGGAAGTTGGATGGGAAATGGAGGCATTACTTGATACAACTCATCTGAAGATTAATTATATCAATAAATGTGTGTTGATTATCCCCTATTTGGAAAGCATTGGGCTAGAACACATTACCTTTTGCATTATTGTCTCTTAATTTTTAATATAATTATTTTTCATCTGCATATGCTTTAAAAATGAGCAGATTATATTGTTCCAAGATTATATTATATATATTATTATATAACATATTATTATATTATTATTAATATATATTTATATATATATTATTATATTATAGTTCCAAGATTAATTCTTGTCTCTGAAGCTTATCTGTTTATCCATCATAACACTATTACAATGCCCTGAGTACAATGTCTTCTATTTCTTAGTTACTAGAGCAACAAAAAGATTCTCAATTTAACTATTTAGGTATTTTCTCTGTAAGAGGCTTCACATACATCACGAATCCTTGAAGGGATTCATATTTGCCAATATGTTCATGAATTATACGGGATCATTCTGTTGTTGCGATGCTCCTTGCATTTATATCACACTTAGCGACTCCTAGGAGCAATAGACCACCTGGCAGCAGAACAACCCGCAAGTGTCTGCAGCAAGCCACAGATGTGCTCTAGGCTGAAGCAATACTTTCCTAACTTAAAATCCACATCAGCATGTGTTTACATTTTGCTATTCTTGTAGAAACATGAATAGATCATCAGGAGGCTAGTGGTAGTACTATGTAACGAGGAAGACACTAAGGCATGTCCCAGAGATTTCAGTGTGTGTTTACTGTTATGCTGGAACAGTTCAACAAGGCAAAACACATTGGTCAAATTACACGCATTTAGGGAAGTGTAACGTGAAAGATTGCATATGGTTTGATAATTTTAAAATTATTTTATGAAGTGTAATGGAGAGCATATAGAAATATTTATCCAATTAAACCTAGAAAGTGTATACAGCTCAAGTTATTGCTGAGAAAAAACCCTGACTTAATGGAATTGCTTCCTTTGAAATATTTTAATGATTCTAAGAACTATCATTACAGAGATTTTATGGTGATTTTTATCTACCAATGGTAAGCCAATTCACCTTCCAAACTTTTGTATCAATCAGGGCAACAGGCTAGCTCAGGGCCCCTCTAATTGATGATCAGTCAGGATATTGATACAGTTTTAAGCACCTTGCTGAGTTATTTATCAAAATCTATCTTCAAAACATCTCCCCAAATATGTTGATTCACACTAATTACCCAGTAAATTAAGATGTAAGTATCAGGGAAAGTACATGGGAAATTTTATAGCTGAAATGAAATTGTCTTTACATTATGAAGAACAGTGAAATGGTTTAATGACTGAAGGGAAAATGCTTAACAAGGCAGATTGATGTACTACTGGGTAAGACACATCTGGACCTTTCAAAAGTGACTCTGACTCTCAGAGGATATGGAGAACATTGCAGTGGAAAGTTTTAGATGGTTTTCACAGGGCAGACTGTTTGAATTTTCAGTTGGTGTGCTTGGAGTCACCACCACACTGCTGTTTCACTGCTTACTATCTTTTCTATGGTATGGTTTTCTTGTTTTCTCTCCCATCATTTATGCTCAGCTCAAGGAAATCATTTGGGGTAACTTCAGCAAAAACAGACTTGAGAAAAGGACTGACTGGAATATCTGCTGTTTCCAGTGTCTCATCCAGTGTCAGCAAGCGATTTTTTTGCTATAAAAGGAAAATAGCAAGCAAATATCCTTCAAATTGTGTCTTTTTAGTGTATTGAAGTTTCATGATTTTTTGGTAACACTGTCCACATAAATAAAGTAACAGTGACTAATGACTAATGATTCCAGAATATTATCCACTAACTTTATCCATAGGATCCATTATTTTTTATTGGTTGGAAGGTTCCCTTGGATTCTATCACAAAATGCTATGAATTCTTTCTGAACAAAATGCTGACTTAAGCTATCTTTTCCAGAATATAACCAAAAAGACACTTAGCTGGTTTGAAATATGACCAGTATTAGAGTTTATCAAAAGCACTAATATAACATTTCATATATTGAAGTCCCTATAATAAAATATAGCCATTCTTTAAAGAATTACTTATAAGCAGTTCAATTTCAGAATAAACTTCCCTTTTGTACAAATATATACCTATGAATAAGTTACCCATTTGTTTGCTTTTACAAATAAAATGATACTAATTGCTTTCCCCAGAAGTGTATTGCTTTTTTAACAATTTTAATATTTCTTTTCTGAAAACCTTTAAATATTCTTATAGCAAATTAATTCTATATTCAATTCATTTTATTAAATAGTAAAGACTGCTAAATATAGAGAATGTGTATATGATCCAAGTTGTTCAACCATAGAAAATAATAATCCAATGAATATTGAGTCAACATGTGTTTCTGTGATTTTTAATTTTGAAAAATCATTACCACTTGTTTAATTACATTCAACTTGTGTTACTCTAAATTGGTAAAATTTTTCTAAAGATTTATTTTTATTTATTTGAAAGACAGAGTTACAGAGAGAGTCAGAGACAGAGAGAGAGGTCTTCCTTCTGCTGGTTCACTCCCCAAATGGCCGCAACGGCCAGAGCTGCACCGATCCAAAGCCAGGAGCCAGGAGCTTTTTCTGGGTCTCCCACATGGGTGCAGGGGCCCAAGGACTTGGGCCATCTTCTTCTGGTTTCCCAGGCCATAGCAGAGAGCTGGATTGGAAGAGGAGCAGCCGGGACTAGAACTGGCGGCATATGGGATGCCAGCACTTCAGGCCAGGGCTTTAACCTGCTGTGCCACAGTGCCGGTCCCTTTTTGCTCTTTTTTAACGCAAAATCAATGAGATTTTAATTAAAAAAAAATCCTCATGACATTACATTGTCTTTACTTGACTAACTTTATATTCATTGGTGCATTCTATGACATGAAATTTTAAGGGAAAAAATCATCATGGAAAAGAGATACAACGCTCTCTAACTTAGGTCATTTACAAGTTTAGTGAGAATGTGTTGAATTCTTTCATATCCATAAATGTTAAAACTAAAGAAGGCATTTTTGGCAGGTTTATGACAGCTTAGAAAGCCGTATCTGTATTTTCTGAGGCTGTATGTCATGCACATTTCTCATCTACTCTTTTATGGAGTAAATTCTCTTTCTAAAGAGAGTAAGTAGAACAAGTGTTTGGTCTAGCAGCTAATGTGCAAGTTATGATATCCATATCCCTTATCAAAGTGCCTAGGTTCAATACCCAGCTCCATTCCTAACTCCAACTCCCTGCTAATGAAGACCCCAGAAGGATGCAGTGATGACTCAAGCAATTGGATTCCTGCCACCTATGTGGGAAACCTGAGTTGAGTATGTAGTCTCTGGCTCTGTTCAAGCCCAGTCCAGATTTGGCCAATATAGGCTTTTAAGGATTGAATCAGTGAATGGGATCTCTCTCTCTCTCTCTCTCTCTCTCTCTCTCCCCTCTCTCCTCCCCCCTTTACTTCTCTCCCTCCCTCCCTCTTAAAGAAGTCAATAAAAAAGGTAGAATACGTCAATTCTTGATTTTTCATTATACATTGGGCACATGTAGAATGTATAAGAGTATGCATTTCTACAGCTCTCCTCTCTTACAAACATAGTCACACTGACAGTATCTAATAACACCTGGAGAGTGTGTTTTCTTGGAACAGTTTTCACATTGCTAACCAGTGAAAACCCAAGTTTCTTGTGTGACACATCTCTCAACCCACATGAAACATTTTTTTTTCCTAGCTGATAAGCCAATGACAATTATTTTCCATCTGACTCTTGAAAGGAATAGATGAGTGGGTTCATCCATGGACTTAATAAAAATATGTGTGATTATTCACCCAGTGTAAACATAGATTAGTTTTCTCAACTCAATGCATACAGTAAAGCGCCATCTTATGAAGTCTCAACACATGAAAAACAAGGGTTCAATAAAGTCTCCAGATTTCAAAAATACTTATTAACATTTCATCCTTATATATGGAAAATAAGAATGTCCACCTTGAAGGGAGTTAAAAAATTGACAAAAATTTCAACACCTTTGCATCTGCCTATCACACATCTAAATGATTTGTCACACTAATACTGGAGTATCATACATGTCACAGAGCCACAATGAAGGGCCCATATTGTTTTCTCTTTGCTCTATTTTCCTATTCTTCCATGGCTTTTCTCTTTCTAGTGTTCATTTGTTTTCACCCCACATAATATAATGACTCCTCCTTACAAAAATACTTGTCTTTGTCTCCAAAAGCTAGAATTTGATGAGGTCTCTGTCCTGTAATAGTGTTATGTTAAATAACAAAGCTGAGCTTAATGTAAGAAGTTTATTCAATGAGCATGGTCTAAAAAAATCAATGAGCAGAATCTAATGATATGATCCATGAGTGCTTAAAAGCAGACTAATTCTTAGAACTGTTGACAGAAGGGATAAATTGAGAGAGGGAAGGTATGAGGATGACCTCAAGGACTGTTTTGGTTTGAAGACAGAGGGAAACATGAGAGGAGGAATGTAGGTGATCTCTAGGAGCAGAAAGCAGCCTCCAGATCACAACCACCAAAGAAAGACCTCAGACCTAGTACCACAAGGGGCTGAATTCTTTCAGTGGCTTGAAAACTCTGAAGAGGATTCTTCCCCCAAACTTTCAGAGAACAAACCACTGTCAATGTCATTTCTATTTCAAGCCTGTGAGATTTTCAGCAGATAACCCAGTTAAGTCCATTTCAAACCTATTGAACCATGAAATAATAAGTGGGTGTTGGTTTAACCTGATACCCACGCAGCAACAGAAAGCAAATACATATGGACTTTGCTTAAAATCTCTCAGCAGCAACAAGAAATTCAGAGGGGCTATAGTAGTTGGCTTTCTAGGGTAAAAAGTCCACTAACCTCAAAGAGAAAAACTAGAGAAACTTAGTCTCATGTCTAGTCTGTGTGTCTACCCATGGCACATGGTGCCATGCTATTTAGTCAAGTAGCTCCTGGCCCATTTTCTTAGAGATTTAAAGCTCTCTATCAATGCTACTATCTCCTAAACTCCCTTCTCACCCAAGGCTCTGACATACTTGTCTGTTTCAAGCACGTTTTCTGGAGATAGAGCTAACAACGTACAATAAAAGATAGTTAACTCCTATTTCATATGTGGTTTTGACAGTACCTCTATGGAGACTAAAAAGCAAAAACTATGGGGACTGGCATTGTGAGGCAGTGGGTAAAGCCCTGCCTGGAGTGCTGGCATCCCATATGGGCACTGGTTCAAGCCCTAGCTGCTCCATTTCCAACCCAGCTTGCTGCAAATGCTCCTGGGAAAGCAGTAGAAGATGGTATAAGTGCTTGTGTCCCTGCACCCACGTGGGAGATCTGGAAGAGGTTTCTGGCTCCTGGCTTCTACTTGGCCTAGCCCCAGATGTTGTGGCCATTTGGGGAGTGAACCAGTGGATGGAAGATCCTTCTCTCTGTCTCTCCTCTCTGTCTGTAACTCTACCTCTCAAATAAAGATATAAAATCCTTTAAAAAATAAATAAAATTAAAAAAAAAAAACTGTGGATGCATCCTTAAATTTGTGTGGTGAAAATTATATAATCTTCGTATTGATATCCTTTTTTTGGGTTTATGGTCCATTAGAGAAAAACAACTAAAGAATAAAAATATGATGTCAGATTCCTAATAGCCTGTAGTAGGCAGGAAACATTTGTTAAACAACAACATTAAAAAAGAAAAGTAAATTACCAGGTTAGGACACAATATTTGGTGTCAAACAGAAGGCACATTTTATCTAATAAATGAGCCATGAATGCTGCTAATGAATTACCTGATTCTGAACCTCCAGTGTTGATCCTTAACTAAACTTCACCACATCATGCTACACATGATCTGGCCAGTTTTGTCTCTCTCAACTTCCTCTCAAGCCTGTTCAGGTTCCATGAAAACACATCTCTGTGCTTTTGCTACTGGTTCTTCTCAGACCACATCATTCTTTCCCATAGTCCACATCTTATTTTCAGTCAGAGATCAGCCGACTATGACCTGCAGCCAAATCCAGCCTTCTACTTTTGTTTTGTCCATCCCATAAACTACGAAGAACTTTTATGCTTGAACAGAGGGTCTTTGACTTAACAATGCTTAGAATGAACTATTTCTCAACTTTATAATGATTTCAGCAGAATTCATATTTCAAAGTTTGGACTTTGATCTTTTCACAAGCTACTAATATGAGGTACAACACCCACTCATGAAACTGAGCAGTGACAGTGACCTAGAGCTCCAGCCACAAATTGATCATCCTGCTGCAGTTGCATCCTCTTAATCCAGCAATTAATTATAGATCAGTCTTTTAAACATGCTTCAGGCCCAGTGTGCTTTCTGCTCTGTATGGTAATGGTGAAAACCCATACAATCACTCTGTTTTTCACTTTCAGAACAGTGCTCAATAAATTACATGAGTTTTCATTACTTTATTATAAAATAGGCATTATGTTAGATGATTTTGCTGAACTGTAGGCTAATATAAGTTTTGTGAGCTCATTTACAGTAGGGCAGATTAAGTTATGATAATTTTTAGGAGAGATGTATTAAATGCATTTTTGGCTTAATGTTGTTTTCAACTTATGGTGGGTGGTTTATGGAAGCTTGTAAATCCATTGTAAGCCAAAGACCATCTACAGTTGCATTTTAAATGGCAATGTGGTATACTTGCTTTACTATTTACTCCATCGTCACTTGCATTAAACATTTGCATATGAGTACTTGAAGTCCAGTTCACTTGCCAGCTCCTCTGTGAAGTCCATAAAAATTCTTCCGTGTGGGAGTAAGTCTTCATTAGATTGCTTACATTCTTATTAAATACTTATTTCACATTGCTTTGATTATCTCTACATATAAAATGCTCAGAATTTTTTCTCTGTATATGATTGGGTTGGGAGCAATGGTTTGAGTCCTGACTGCTCTGCTTCCTATCAAGCTCCCTGCTAATGAACCTGGGAAAATAGCACAAAATAGATTAAGTAGTTGGGTCCCTACAACCCATGTGGGAGATCAGTATGGATAGTTACAGACATGTGGGGAGCGAATCAGCAGATGAAATGTTTCTATCTCTTTCTTTCCATCTCTGATTTCAATTAAATAAGTAGTTCTTTTTAAAAAATCCTTGAAGGGTGAAGAGTGACAATAACAGTGGAAAAACAGTAGGCCAACTGAGTATGACAAGAGTGAAACTCTTTAACAATGACCAAATAGAAGCATTGGATGTTGATAAACAATATACTGTAACCAGCATGGAAGACCATAAAATGGAAAACTAATATTACACCTAACAGTTATTGGAGCTTATGGCTGAATACATCAAATAAATACATAAAGTGTTGCAACTAAGGGGAGATTTTAAGTGGCATTGATCTGCTATCAATGTCATCTACTCTTATAGCTTTTTATGTTTTTTATTTGAAGCAAAAAATCCAGAAGACAGCCAAAGGGAATGTGGTAATATTTCATTAGTATTTACTAAGACTCTGTAACAGCATTTATTATATGTGGTTCAGGGACTACTAGAATTATTTGCTATTTTTATTGTCCCGCTGTTATTTTGAGGTTTTCCTGGCCAGATATTATATATTATGTATCCATGCATCTTGCCAGTATCATCGTCACATAAAATAATAATTTAATAAGTATTTCTAAATGAATTAAAGCTTTGAAAATAAATTAATGAATTTTGGATGAACTTCTTACCATCTTTATTCTGAAATTTAAGTATACAAGTCTTACGGGTACAGAATATTAAAAATCACACAGTGTTTCTTTCAGAAACTTAAATTTTGTTTGAAAAATGGGAAAAAGTGTGTAGAAAGGACTGATGTATTATGCAGTAAATTATAAACCTTTCATTTGTTTTATGTTATAAAACAAAACTTCCAAGAAATATACAGATGTGCAGGGTACTTTAAAATCAAATATGTTTCAAGGATGCATTTTCACTTTACTCTGCCATTAGAAACATCTCCTTGGGAAAATATGAGATGCTTTAAGTTATTAGGAAATAGAAAAATAGAGATCAAATTATATGCTGGTTCTTCTGCAATTCCAAAATGCAGCATGTAAAACTCGAGGGTCTAAACTCTACAATGATAATGCCAAAAGAATCCTGGGTGTTGGCATAAGAAGTTTTTGGATTTGCATGTTATTTAAGACACAGCACTTGGGGCCGGCACCTTGGCTCACTTGGTTAATCCTCCGCCTGCGGTGCCGGCATCCCATATGGGCACCTGGTTCTAGTCCCGGTTGCTCCTCTTCCAGTCCAGCTCTCTGCTGTGGTCCAGGAAGGCAGTGGAGGATGGCCCAAGTGCTTGGGCCCTGCACCTGCATGGGAGACCAGGAGGAAGTACCTGGCTCCTGGCTTCAGATCAGCGCAGCTCTGGCCGTAGTGGCCATTTGCGGGGTGAACCAACAGAAGGAAGACCTTTCTCTCTGTCTGTTTCTCTCACTATATGTCAAATAAAAAAATGATTAAAAAAAAAAAGACACAGCACTTACTAGCTATACTGATAATTTCAGCCTTGTCAACACTAGGTGCAAAGTTTATTTTAATTGATTAAGTAATGGAAGGATGATAAAGGAGTTAGAAATTTAGATATCAGACTTTCCTACTTCAAGTCCTGTGCTTGTCACAAGCAAGAAGTATAAACTTCGGCAAAGTATTTTCTATAAACCTTAGTTTCTTCATCTGAAAAATGGGTAGAATGCTATAATAAAGTTTAAATCATTGTAAAAAATAAGGGGTATAAAACACATAGTGAACTTATCATGTTACCTACCGTAAAGTAAGCTTTCAATTAACCTCACTTGTTAGTATTCAACAAAATTCCTGCTGAGGAGGAGTCACTCCTGGATAAGCTGATGATAAATATCAGCATCTTGAAACGTACAACTTCCTTACAGTGGCCGTGTTTTCACATAATGTTAATGAATGCTCAGAAGCTGTTGTGATGCCTCCAGCTTATGGCTGACCTACTTCTTAGGAAGGCAGCTCCAATAAGCTTGCCTTTGTAGAGGCTCTGGTTTCCTGGACTGAAGGGACTGCATAATTGCTACTTCAGCTGTTCCTATGGAATATTTTCAATTATGTTAAAGTACTACAGATCCTTAAATTAGTTCATTGATTACTTTTCCTAAATTTATACTTCCTGGCATATTGTAAATGTGTCTGATCCACAGGGTGATTTTTACAAATTGCTTTTGTTATGTGGATATTATTAACAATCACATTTTACGACCCACTACAGTGAGATATTATTAAATAAAATAATACTAAAATGATAATACAAATATAGTAGTCACAGTATGGGTGGTTGGATTTAGTACCACTGGGCACTGTAATTTCCACTGAGGTCATACTTAGATTATTATAATAGTCTCCCATTTTGGCATAACATGTTGGATGCAAATTGATGGAATAGAATTCCCGGAGTAAAAGGCAACAGACCATTTAAAGTTTGAGGAACAGTACATATATGACATGAGCAAAAGCATCAAGAATGCTCTTGAGAGAAGATTCTCAAAGGGACTTGAGAGTCACAATCAGAACTGACAGACAGTTGTAGAGAGAGAAAGGAATTAGTGTAATTTTTGAGGCCAGAATAGAAGACCAATAAATGAAAGTTACAAATAGCTTTGGGGCTTAGGGCTCCCTCTCACTGGCAGGATTCCAGCAGGTGTCATTTAATCATTTGCTTCCCATGTTCATTTGTTACATTGTTGACAGGATGAGGTGCTGAAAACACCACTCATTTTTTTAGAGCCTCTGGTTTGGTTAACATTAGACAATTTAAGGGTGAGCTTGAATTAGCTCAAAATCTGTAAAATAAAACAGATTGGAGAAAGAATGGCCCGAATATTTGAGGATTCTTTTTGAATGTTATGATTCCATGAATGATCATTTGGTGAATTTTATTTAATGAAAGTGAATTTCACCACTTATAAGGTGATGGTTTTGAACCCGATGACTCGATAGAAAACCCACAAGGACTTCTGCTTCAGTGAAATCCTAACAGCCTTACCAGTGTCCAGTATTTAGCACTGAAAAACATACACATTTAAATTTAAATTTTAGAGGAAGATGGATGCTTCTGTCATGAGCATTTTCCCTTGGGTTTTGCTTATGTGGTTTTATTTGAAATTTATGGAGAATTTAATGTTTACTTTTTTTTTCCAAGCAGTATTAGGAGTTCCAGTTAGACTGTCGGGTAATGACACACATCAGTATTAGGTAATAATAAAAGTAATAACTACTGAGTTCATGTTTCAGGAAGATGGAAATTTCATTAAGACTCTATTTCCACTATTAATTATTAAATAGATTCACCTGAGTATTTTCTTCTCCTAACCTATTCAAGACAAAAGTTTCTCAGAGAAAGAACGTGTTCTTTGTTATGCATGAGCGTATTTTAAAATAAAAAGCACCAAAGCCATTTCCTAAAGAACATGAATAATTATGTCACTAGGCCTTTTGTTTTGAGATAAGCTCAAATCCACACAAAGGGAGAATAAAAGTATGCTGGAAAACTTGGAAATGATTTTTACTTTTATGGTAAAACCTCTTAGCACGATTTTGTATTCAATGGATTTTTTTCATATTCACTTATTATTTTGAAGTCATTTAAATATTAACTCTTCCCTGAAGAGTCATATTACCTGTGCATAAAGATATAATACATGTTTTCCTGATCTGAGAAATTATTCTCTGGTATTTTTGCATTTAAAAAGTTTCTGGGAGCCAGCATTGTGGTCTAGGGAGTAAAACTGCCACCTGGGACACAGGCATTCCATATGGGCGCTGGGTCCTGGCTGCTCCACTTCTGATCTTCCTCCCTGCTAATGGCCTGGAAAAGCAGTGGTAGATGGCCTAAGTGCTTAGGTCCCTGCTACCCTTATGCAAGACTTAGAAGAAGCTCCTGATTTCTAGCTTTGGCTTGGCTCAGTCCTGATCATTGCAGCCATCTGGGAAGTGAACCAATACTTTGAAGATTTGTCCCTCCCTCTCTCCCTCGCTCCTTCCCTCTCTTCTTTTAGTAGCTCTGACTTTCCATTAAAACAAACAAATCTGAAACAAAAAATGTTTCTGGGATGAGTCATTGTCTTCAAAAACTTGTATCAAAAAAAGAACAAAAGTAGAGAAGGTTAAATTTTCAGAGGCTATTTTTATTCAGAATCTTTCCTTCAGGTTGAAAGAAAATTTTGCACTCTGTTTTGTGGGTCAGTAACAGGACACAATAAACCTAGCTACATTTACTTTATATTTATAAAATTAAATAACAATAATGTTATATATTTATTATGACACCATGTTTGATGGCATCTTTTTTAAATACATGATAGTATATTCCTAATAGAAGCATTTAAAAATTTAATCCAACACTAAAGTAAAAAATAAAGAAAAAAAAAATTCCCTGCATTTTTGTTCTTACAGCACTTCAGCAACTCAGAGTTTTGACCCCTGCTATATGACTTGATATTTACCTAACTGCATTGATGGGTTTTCAGTATCATGGTAGGATTTCAGTGAACAGAGATATTTTTGAATACTTCTTTGAATCTCTAAAGTTTAGCACATAATAATAAATTGTGAGATTTTTGCAGATTTTCACATAGTTGAAGTCTATGAATACTTCTATATAATCATACAGAAAGCAGTATTTATCATATATATCAACAAAGATGTTTCATAATCATTTATATAACACTAAGTTAGAACAACAAATTTTGTATAAAGGAATTCATGAAGCAAAGTTTTCTTGTTATGTTAACAGGTCATTTATAATTTTGTAGTAGGTCTTTTTCATAATTTGTTACCCAGGATTATGTCATGTTTTTGTGGGCTATGTTTCAGTTTATGATAGCTCTACAGCCTGAAAAAAAGCAGGCAAGTCTTGGTATATGCTAGTACCATGAGGGGTCTTTTTCCTACCCTCTTTACTTGGTCAACTTTTCAACTCATTCTTCAGACCTAGGTTCAAATGTTACCTCTTCAGCAAAGCCATCTCCAACAAGATTAAATTCTCCTGTCAGGTACTTTTGACAGTACCAGACAGCTCTCTCACATTGAACCGTTCTCAGTTGCTAATTTTTATTTTTCCAGGGTGATTATTTACGTGACATCTATCTCCCTAACAGACTTTCAGCTCCACAAAACTGAGGCCATGCTTGCTTTTGTATTCACTCTTTCAGCAAAAAACCTGGTGTGTGCAAGCTGCTCCATCAATATTCAATGAGTGAGTTAATAAATAAACAGAGGAGCTGTGAAGAGTTACAGAAACTGTCAGGTAGCAGGTACTTACATACAACCAAAGCCATACCTCTCCCCCAAATTATCCTGAAAAAAAATGTACAATGATTAGCATTCAGAGATGCATATTAAAAATAAGATACTTAGTGTCTTGAAAAATGCACGCTTTCACACTGAAGCACTATTAAATTTTCAAAATATTTTTTGAGAAATAAAATTGCCTCATTGCATATTGACTGTATTTTAATTATTGAAAAGTAAAACATGGCATTTTTTCTATGAGCCCAAGAGCCAATCTGACACATGAATACTTATAAAATGCAGGAGAGAAATATCTTATTGCATGATTTCAGAAAAACAATATTTTAAGGAAGATAAAATATTTTATTTCTTAAGCATTTAATAATTATCTCCAGTTTTAACTAGGGAAGCCCAAATTGGAGAATATTTGTATCCTTTATTTTTAAATGATACATAAAAATTGTACATATTTATGGGGTACCATGTGATGTTTCAATACATGTATACATTGTGCAATATCTAAATCAGGATATATATACACTTATATGTATATCTTTAAACATTTACCAATATATAGCCTTAAACACTTATCAATTATTTTTTGGCAAAAAAGAGAGTATCTTTTTACTATCTGTAGTCGCCTTACTGGGCAATAAAATACTAGAGCTTCTTTCTCCTATCTAGTAGCCATTTAGTAGTCTTCACTTTTCTCCCTCTACCACTCCCACTCTTAGTAGCTTCTGGTAATCATCATTCTAAAAAACAGTGGATTTTAACTTCGTGATGTAAGGAAGAGTTGAAATATTACAATCTACCAGTATTCTTGGGAAAAATCAAAATTATATAAGCTGTTTACTTTATCATCATAATGATGATGATGTAGCATTGTTATGAAGATTAAATGAGCTATTTTGGAAGAAAATGCATTCCATAAAGACACTGTATATACTATTTCCATGTTTAATACATATAAAACAATAATTAATTATCAAAACCTTTTTCCTATATTATACATATTTTAAAAATTTCTAAAGGTAGAGACTCAAAATAATGATAGGCATCAAACAATCTTGGTCCAAATAGACCTTTGATTTTGTTTTTGTTTCTTCTTTTTCCAATTTCCTTTTATGGAAGATTAGATGAATGATTTTAGATATTTTTAATATGTGAGTTTGATGCATTAAATTTCCCTTTGCACTATTTCACTGCATTCCACAAATTTTGACAAGTTCCAGCTTCATTTCCACTTAGTTCAAAATATTTGAAAATTTCTCTTGAAATTTCTTCTTTGACCTAGTTGTTAGTTTGATATGTGCTGTTTAATTTCCAAGCATTTGGGGATTTTCCAATTATTTTAATTATTTTGATTCTAATTTAATTATGGCATGAAAGCTTATAGTGTATGATTCCTATTTTATTTTTTAAGATGGGTTTTATGGCCTAGAAAGAGGTGGTCTTGGTGAGTGTGGTATGTGAGTTTGAGAAGAAAGGGTATTTCAGTTATCAACTACACCCAGTTGATTGATGGGGATGTTGCACTGAACTTTATCCTTTCTGATTTCTGCCTGCTACATCTGTTCAAAAACTTCTAATTTTTCAGTGTATAAATTAATTAAGGATTTTGTTTTTGCTTTACAGATAAGAGTTCTGCCATTAGAAAAACTTGGGATATTTACCTAAAAACAAAAGCAAAAACAATTTTTATTTCTTATATATGAAGAAGGCTGCAAAATGTTAATAGGTTCTCTTTTAGGTAGGAAATTTGACAATTCTGTGTGAAGAAAGCAAGCAAAAAGAAAGTATATAAAAATAAAACTGATATTGAACATAAAATAAGGTAAAAACTTTAACAAAATACAGAGAAGAAATAAATGTGGTTGAAATCATGACATTTCTCTGATAGTTATTTTATTTATTTCTATGAACATAAAAGTTCATTATTTATAAAAACAGATTGTTTATCCAAGAGTTTCAACATATCCACTTGTCCAAACCATGAATTTCTAGCTAAGCTATTGGTATCAGCTCTTGCTACCTTGGAGGCTCATTCTCAGTGGTATGGACAGGGAGCTCTGAATTGTATTAGACAGATCAAAAATGACTCTTTTAGAAGCTATTTCCGGTAATGAAAATCTAATAAATTTTATGAGATAAAGGTCATATAGTAGCGAGAAGGAGATACTCCAGATTTAGAAAGGAAATGAGGAGAGCTGTCCAATGACACTGACAGATGTTTCAAAAGAGCTACTGCGTCATCTCTCTTTCGGTGCCTGCTGATACTGTTATAACGCATCCTGGTGCTAAATGATTTTTGTTCTAGGAAAGTAACAGTTTCAAACTTTTATATTATTGTGTGATGCTTTTTATACTTTCAAGAGAAAGTAGATTGCTTTGGAAATCTAATTTTCTATATTATACTTGAAAATTGACAAAAATGAGTTCATTAAACATTATCCTCCCCCCTCTACACAAACTATTTATTTTTTCATTTTTGAGTAGGTTTGCTTTCATGCAGGGCAAGTTGATGGCAAATACTTGATTTATTAGTCATTTTTAATTTCTCCATGTAGAAACACATTTTGTGTATTCAAGAAATAATGCCTAGTAACTGTGTTAATTTGGAATTAACAAATCCAATGTTGTTCCTTTCTTAGAGCCTCTTACCTGCAATGATCATCTCTGATCACTCTCCTTTCACTGTTCTGCATAAGTTATTATCTTATTTAATATGTATTTCCTCTAAGAGTATATAAACTCCATTAGACTAAGGAATGTGTCTGTTTTGTTCACTTTGATTGTATGCTCAGCTTTCAGCAAATATGTGAGAGAAGTGTTGGGTACACAATAAATATTTTTTGAGAATAAGTAAATGAGGACATGAACGAATAAATATGGCAAAATAAAGAATGTTGTATGTGAGGTCAAAAGACACGGATTCTTTTTTTTTTTTTTTTTTTTTTTTTTTTTTTTTTTTGACAGGCAGAGTGGACAGTGAGAGAGAGAGACAGAGAGAAAGGTCTTCCTTTTTCCGTTGGTTCACCCTCCAATGGCCTCCACGGCCAGTGCACTGCGGCCAGCGCACCGCGCTGATCCGATGGCAGGAGCCAGGTACTTATGCTGGTCTCCCATGGGGTGCAGGGCCCAAGCACTTGGGCCATCCTCCACTGCACTCCCTGGCCACAGCAGAGAGCTGGCCTGGAAGAGGGGCAACCGGGACAGAATCCGGCACCCCGACCGGGACTAGAACCCGGTGTGCCGGCGCCGCAAGGTGGAGGATTAGCCTAGTGAGCCGCGGTGCCGGCCCAAAAGACATGGAATCTTGTACCACTGATACCCTTTCTATCTATACAGCAAAGTTACTTAAGTTGCTTTGGTCTTAGGAGATTTTTAAAATGGAAATATAACAGTCTTCTCTTACATGGTGCTGTTGACTATTAAAGGCAAGTGGATGAAAATTGTTAACACATGGGGGGTTGTATTGGTCAGCTTTTCATCACTATCAGAAAATATCTGAGGCAACTAACTTAATAAGGAGAAAGTCTTATTTAGCTCACAGTGTGGGGAGGTCAAAATGAAAAAAAAAATCTTTAGTGTTGGCAACAGGCTCATTATGAATGTTGGAGCACACAACAGAGGAAGGATCACATGGAAATTCAAGAAGCAACAGGAGTGGCTGGGGATTGGGTCCAGACTCAAGCTTTTACAACAACTGTGGAGAATTACCTTCCAAGGGCATTCCCCTGATACCTAAGGGCTTCCCTCTAGGCACCACTCCCTAAAGATTCCACTACCTCACAACAATGACACCCTGGACACCAATCCTTTAACACTTGGTTCTTTAGGGGACATAATATATCCAAAATAATATACAAAGCATATCAATCAGCACTTAGTTAATAGTAATTATTATGTTGTGGTTGGGTAATGTTAGTAAGTCATTAGCTTTGGAGCTGTCATCTCTTTATTGTGAAATTAAAATATGTTCTGTGCTACAAAATAGACAACAGAATATGTTTGTTGAAAATGTATTTTTCAGAAAGCATATTTCCTAATATTGATTCTAGGACTCATATCTTCTTTTTCCATATTTGAGAAAAACTTACATTTTTTAGTAATTTTACTTGTTATAGTTTCATCAACATTTCTGTTTTCTCCTTATAGTTGGTCTTATCTCAGGACATGTCTTGATTTATTGACTTAATGAATTCAAGTTAAATTTCTGTTATTCAATTTTGTCTCAGAGGAACAAAAATTTTGATGATCACTAAATTCTCCTTTTAATAGACAGCTGATTAGTTTTATCTTCCAGAAAGCCATCATTAGCTTTTTTGTCCATTTTGAAAATGTTCAAGAGAATCAAATGATCAGCTGTGACAGTGAATAGAAATTGAAATGCAAATTTAAATGTTTAACCTGTGTTGAGAAGAGCTCTGTGAATAAGCTTCATTAAACCCTAATATCAGTTATTTAGAATAAGTAACTTCAGACTTTATAGTAATGTATTGATGACAAGATGGCTTAGATGTCTGAAAATGAGATAGATATTCCAATATAAGTCATATTTCAGTAAACTGAGTTATATAAATGGTATTGACTATAAAGAGAGTTAAAATAGAAACAACTTAAAATACAATAGCTTCTTGGGAATTTGTTAAAAATGGCCACCCTAGTCGGGTTGGGCCAGAGCAGCCCAAGATGGCCGACTTCGAGGATGTCGGATGAGGAGAAGGTACGCAAAGCTGCTAAATTCATCACTCATGCACCCCCAGGAGAATTTAATGAAGTATTGAATGATGTCCGACTACTACTTAATAATGACAATCTCCTCAGGGAAGGGGCAGCACATGCATTTGCCCAGTATAACATGGATCAGTTCACGCCTGTCAAGATAGAAGGATATGAAGATCAGGTCTTAATTACAGAGCACGGTGACCTGGGTAATAGCAGATTTTTAGATCCAAGAAACAAAATTTCCTTTAAGTTTGATCACTTACGGAAAGAAGCAAGTGATCCCCAGCCAGAGGAAGTAGATGGAGGCTTGAAGTCGTGGAGAGAATCCTGTGACAGTGCTTTGAGAGCCTATGTGAAAGATCATTATTCCAACGGCTTCTGTACTGTGTATGCTAAAACTATAGATGGGCAGCAGACTATTATTGCATGTATTGAAAGCCACCAATTTCAGCCTAAAAACTTCTGGAATGGTCGTTGGAGATCAGAGTGGAAATTCACCATCACACCACCTACAGCCCAAGTGGTTGGAGTGCTTAAGATTCAGGTTCACTATTACGAAGACGGCAATGTTCAGTTGGTTAGTCATAAAGATGTACAAGACTCAATAACTGTGTCGAATGAAATACAAACTGCCAAGGAGTTTATTAAAATCATAGAGAATGCAGAAAATGAATATCAGACAGCAATTAGTGAAAACTATCAAGCCATGTCAGACACCACATTCAAGGCCTTGCGCCGGCAACTTCCAGTTACCTGCACCAAAATCGACTGGAGCAAGATACTCAGCTACAAGATTGGCAAAGAAATGCAGAATGCTTAAAGGCTGACTGTAGATTCTTCAGTATGTGGAACAAAAAGGATTCAACGTGTGGTCATATGATAAATAAGTGGTTTATAAACAAGAGTGATATTTTGCTAGGGCTTTCAAAGTTAACAGTTTTTGAAGTACTGTTGAACCTACAGCATTGTCTTAATTTCTTTTGTGTTCTCTGCCTTGTAATTTTCTGTTACCACTATATCTACTTGTAAATCTTTTTTCCCCCTACATTTAATGTTGGAGAGAGAAATCTATCCTGAAGTCATTTTACTGTTTAGAAAATTTTCTTAGCCATGAAGCCCTGTTACTGATTTAGACAGATAATATGTTCAGTACTTTTTTACCCCTGTCCTTCAAAGCACTCTGGTACCTGGTACTTCAGTGGTTTTTTCTGATCCACCAACAGCTTAAGAGGCTACGCTACAAACTCTAGTTAAACGGAAGACACATTCGTCCTTCTCCTTCTGACTGCGTTGATCATTTATAGCATCTCATAATGGTAGTTTGCAAAAGTTTGAATTGGGGCTTTTCAGATCCTTTTTGAGGGGCAAAGAAGGTTTTCTGGAAATTCCATTATAGCCAGCTTCTCTGGGGAACTTGTTTTTAAATGCAAAGACTTGAACCACATTCCCTGCACATGAACTTGTTTCCTTTGTTTCCTTTCGCTCATTGTCTCCTTTCCAGCTAGTTCCATTGTAGTTATAGACATCTGCATTTTTAGAACAGTTTTACCCATTTATTTTTTTTTTATTGAAGAACTGCTGACCTACTGTGTATATAATAGAGTATAAAACTTGAAAAATGCAGATATTGAAGGATAATAGTTATCTTGTGCTTTAATACTTTGTGGCAAGATTGTACTATAAGCAAATGAATCAACTACGTAATTTACAAACATGAAAAATGAACCAAAGTGAAAAGGATAACTTCCAGGCACTATCTTTCTATTGTAACCTGTTATTTAAGGGAATACTAGTGATTTCTTCTAAATAGGATGTAATACTTGTTTCAGATTACTTTTCCTCAGTCCTGCCTGCCAAGAACACAAATGTAACTGTGATCTAGCAACCTTCCCAGGTGTATTGGCAGGTGTGTGTATGATCTCAGAGTACACAGGTAACATAGATATGATATGACAACTGATATAACGGTGGACTCATTTACATTGTTTACACTGCTATGACCAGGCCTTAAGGGAAGGTCAGTTTTTTAAGAAACCAAGTAGTGTCTTCCTACCTGTCTCCAAATACATGTAAAAAAAAGAAGGGTGTTTGTGCTTCAGCATTGTTTTTGCTCAGAAATACCGTCAAGCAAGAGTTTGTTTCCAAGTGATCCATTGACCTGTGTAAGCATTTTTGTTTATTTCAAATAAAAGATATTTGTATTTTTTTTAAAAAAATGGCCACCCTACTGCAGACTGCATTACCAATTTTCAGTATTTTTTTTTAAAGTGGACATGTTGATGCTATCTGACCTCATCAACTCACATCAATCTGTAGTCTCCTCTCTCTCTGAATTCTCCATATCAGTGCCTCAGTTCAAAAGTACGCCTTGCCATCCTTACTCTCTGTTTTTCATTTCTTTCTCTTTTTGTGTCATTTGCCTTCCTCTCTCTACCAACTTTTTTCACATTTTCTTGCTGTTTAAAATTCAACACATCCTGTAAGAATCTCACAAAGGCTATTGAATCTCTTACAAAAGAGTGGATATATGTGTATGTGTGTGTGTTTGTGTGTGTGTGTGTGTATATATAAAATAATTTTACTTGGGATTTTCAGAGATCCTTAGCCACCCTAATAGAACCTAAACGCAGATAAAACTACATTTGGAGAACACCTGTTTTAGCAATTTCCTTTCAATTCTCAAAGCAACAGCAACAGTTATCATTTATTAATTGTCATGAACCAGATGTTGTTCTGTATGTCCTTAAATAAACCTCATGAGTCCCATTTCAAAGAAGATGAAATTGAATTATGAAGTTAAATAATTTTCCAAAAGTTATACAATTAGTTTATAAGGGAATTGAGATGTGAATGCATGCTAACCCTAAATCCATTCTGTCCCCACTGCGATGCACACTTGGAAAGACAGGAAGAAACAGAAAACAATTGAAGTACCATAGACTTTCAGGTAATATGGTGTGCATACTGTTATTTCACATTATCTGTATATATATATGGCCAGTTCAGATTTGAAGATTTGAGGATGTCAAACATTTTGTATATCACAGTGATGGACAGAAAACAGAAAAGTTGTCCAGTTAATCCTCTGATTCTTCCCCATCTGTTCTTTCAGCTCGCACTCATCTCATGTTTTAGTAGCCATGATTGTCTTTCAAAGACATTTTTATTTCTAGAAAATCATTAAAAAAGTTGAAAAAGTCTGGGTTTTTGCTAAATTATAATGCGTATCTAAATATTCTATATTTTTCATTTCTTTCCACAAATTCTATAAAAGCATGATTGATTTGAAATAGCATTGGAAAAATTTCAGATAACAAAGGATACCAAATAATAATTTTAATTCTTTGATTTTATTTTCTCTATTGAATGTAAAAATAAACAACATCTTTGTTTCTATTATAGGGATATTGAATACATTTAAAGTTACAATACATATTTTGGCTTATCAACAAATTAGAGGGGTTGGCACTGTGGTGTAGCAGGTAAAGCTGGCGCCTGCCATGCTGGCATCCTATACGGACGCTTGTTCAAGTCCCGGCTGCCCCACTTCCAATCCAGCTCTCTACTGTGGCCTGGGAAAGTAGTGGAAGATGGCTCAAGTCTTTGGGCCCCTGCATCCACTTGGGAGACCCAGAGGAAGCTGCGGGCTCCTGGCTTTTGATTGGGGAAGCTTTGGCCATTACTGCCACCTGTGGAGTGAACCAGCAGAAATGGAAGACCTCTCTGTCTCTCTATCTCTGCCTCTCCTTCTCTCTCTGTGTAACTCTAACTTTCAAATAATTAAATAAATTATTTTTAAAAAATAGTTTATAATCGAGAATTTTTAAATTTACTTAAATTATAATAATAATCAAAATTTAAAAGTGTCCCACTAATATACTTTTCATTCATGTCTTTTGATGAAAAATTACGTACAGGAATAAGCTTTGTGACACAGTGGGTTAAAACAGGGCTTGGGACAACTGCATTCCACATCCAAGTTCCAGTTTAAGTCTCAGCTACTCTGCTTCTGATGCAGCTTCCTGCTAATGCATCCTGGGAAGCAGCAGATGATGGCCCAAGTGCTTGGACCCTTGCTAACCACGTGGAAATCCTGGATGAAGTTCTAGGCTCCTGGTTTCAGTTTCACCCAGCATTGCCCCTTGAGCTCTTAAGGGTATTTAGGAGTAACCCAACCATATGGAAGCTTCTCTCTCTCACTCTCTCTGCCTCTCTTTTTCTTTCTGTCTTTTCCCGCCCCCATCTCACTCTGCCTTTCAAATAGATTGATATAAGCATGTAAACAGTTGAAAAAAGTTTTGTCCCCCTGGTTCTAAAAATGTTAAATTATGTGGGAAACTGAAGTTGTTATTTAAAAATAGAGAATCCCCATTCTAGCATCTTTCTAAAAAACTGATGGGAGAAAAATACTCTAAATGTTTATTGAATCAAACGCAAGCTACATAGGAAAGCTTTCCTCAAACCTATTATCTTTTCTAAAAAATTTTATTTCATTTTATTTGAAAGGAAGAGAAAGAAAGAGAGAGAGGGAGAGGGATAGGCAGAGGGAAAGGAGAAGGAGAGGGAAGAAGGGAGGGAGGGAGGGAGGAAGGAAAGGAGGGAGAGAGAGAGAGAGAAGCAGAAAGGGATATTTCATCCACTAGTTTACTCCAAAAGTGCCTGAAACAGCTAGGACGCACCAGGTTGAAGCAAGATACCTGGAACTCAATCCAGGTCTTGAGGGAGGGAGAGAGAGACAGAAGCAGAAAGGGATATTTTATCCACTAGTTTACTTCAAAAGTGCCTGAAACAGCTAGGACGGGCCAGGTTGAAGCAAGATACCTGGAACTCAATCCAGGTCTCCCATGTGGGTGGTTGGGATGCACGTATGTGTGCCATCATTTGTTGTCTGCTAGGGTGTACCTAGGAAGGAACCTGGATAAGAAGTGGAGGGGATGGGACTGGAAGCAGGCTCCCTGATGTGCAATGCAGAAATCCCAAGCACCTACTTACTGCTACACCAAATGCCCACCTCCAATGTGCTATCTTATCTAAGCTACTCATTTTTATATCATTCCTAGAAAAGTCTGGTTTTCTGCACACTGTACTCCCATTCATCCAATGATTCAAGATTTGAGTGTTTTGCTACTTGAATCTCCATCTTGTGATCAGTTTCTTCTATTTTTATTCAATTAAATATAGTGTGGAAGCAGCTTCTTCACTTCTTTGTATATTTTTTCTCTTCAACTGAATTTAGCCTCTATTCTCCCTTAGTCTCATCTAATCTGTGCTTCAATGTTTTTGGGAATAGAATAAGGTACATCAACAATTCTAAGAGCATGGCACACTCATGGCATGTAAAACCTGAGGGAAGGAAATAATAAGAGCTATATCAAATATTTATTTTCATAGGAATTACTGCTTCAAATGAGTTTAGGAGGATTGGCCTCTTCAAGATCCCCTATTGCCTGTGCTGTACGGGGCAACTAGACTAAACCCAAATAGGAAGTCCAGCAACCCATTGCTTTCCAATAACTTTTGTGTGTGTTGACTTCCAGATCGGGCATAATCACGCATCACACTCCCTTTCACCTCTAACAGCAGCAGAAACCACATGTTTCAGATTCTCTTGCATCTTATTGGCCATCTTCCAAATCTTCCAAATGATTGCTACAATCTACAAGAAATTCTGTCTTTCATCCCTCCCAACACTTCCTTCCTAAATCATTTCACAGATTCTTTGAAAATTCTCACTGTATCAAAAGAACAGATCCTTCCATCTTCAAACACCTCTGTGCTTCCTTCACCTCCTTACTCTTCCTGGAAACTTGCTTTGGCTTGAGAATATAATTTTTCAGCAACTTTCAAATTGAACTTGATTCTTTCTTGTTTTTTTTTTGTTTTTTTTTTTTTTTTCATTCTTCCCAGACCTCTTATGCCTCAGGACTTGGAGCTGGAATTGGTGTCCTCTCTGCTCTCTACTTCTCCTTCCTGTCTCTACTCATTCCTGTTTTAGAAATTTCAACTCGTTTATAGCACATCATCAAATTTTGCCATTTTTTTAGTTCTTTTGTTTACTGGCATCTGTTACTCTCCTGACCACTTTATATAATTTGTTAATGAAGTGGGTAAGCAGTCCCTGGCCTTTCCTTCAATGTGTGTAGAGATTTCTACTGTCCATCTTTTTTTTTTTTTTTTTTGACAGGCAGAGTGGACAGTATATAAAATTCTTACTTCCTCTGCTCAATAATGACAATGGTCTTTTCTTCTACTATGATTTTCAATCATTGATTTCCTTTGGTTTTCTAGTTGGGGCACATCTTTTTTATTTCACCACTTTCAGTAAATCAGTAACATCACTCTTTTGATAGAACAAGAGCCTAGATCCTGCTATTAGCCTAATAGCTGTATCTCCTTCACTGTGTGAACTTTGAAATCCCTGACACTGACAGTTATCTCCTCTCCTTCCAGATTTATTTTCTCTGCCACATCCAATCCAATTATCTTCTGA
Organism: Oryctolagus cuniculus; assembly: GCF_964237555.1. Lineage (NCBI taxonomy): Eukaryota > Metazoa > Chordata > Mammalia > Lagomorpha > Leporidae > Oryctolagus > Oryctolagus cuniculus. Next base: position 78,986,508 of record NC_091434.1, on the reverse strand, counting down.
AAACAGTAAGTCTTATAATCTGTGGTCATAGTTCCTTCAATTGCTTCCTTGCCTTGCTTTGATTCCACAATCCAGTACTATAACAATCACTCCTCTGCAGACACTGTAAGTACCCAATCTTTTTCTACCACTGTCAAATCCAAAAAGGAACTTCAAACTGTAGTTAATCCAACCACCAACTTTAACTACACCCATACCATTGCAGCTGTAAATTTCCAGAGAAATTAAGCAACCAGTTGATGATAGTCACTTTATGAAAACTTACATTAAAGGTGCACTCCTTGATTGTTTTGCTTATTTTATTTTGATAATATCTTCTCTATCAAATAAATAATTGCAGAATTCCCTCTATACTTTGTCCTTAATTCACTTCTCTTCCCTATGTTCACTCCCTTATTAAGGAATATCATCCATTTCAATAGCTTAAAACACCACAAAACTTTGATGACTCAAATTCCCTCTCCATATTAGATTTCCCCATAGCTTCAGAAAATGCACTTGTCTCATAATATATCTAATAGGCAGCTCTAAATTAAAACATTAACAAATTACTTTTGTTTAAAATAAGGGCTTTCCTGCAAATTGTCACTATTTCAGAAAGTGCTATCCTTAGAGCCAGCCTACATTCTTCCTTTTCCATATGTTTCAATCTATCACTTGTTACTCCATATCCACCCCAAGCCAACTTTGCTTGCCTCCATCTCTTCCAGTCTCATGCAAATTTTTCTGTGGTTTCATATGGATGAATAAGCAACATTCCTACCACTCTATCTTTGTTCCTGCATTCTCCAAGCTATTCTTTATACCCAAATCAGGTGAATCTTTCAGACGTATAAATCAGATTATACCACTTGCATGCATGATGTACTCTAATGGTTCCATATTTCACTTATTAAAATGTTCCTCCTCACATATTAAATATTTTAGTATTTGTTCAATGACTTATCTGAATGTATCTTCCTGTACTTCTCTCTTCATCTTTTAAAATTACTAACACTGCTTGTCATTTTTTCTTCAATGCTGAAATTAATTTGTGTATCAAGACCTTTGTAATTGCTATTTCTTCTGTTTGGAACAAGTTTTCACTTGAATGAGTGTCTAGTTCTCATCATTCTGATTTTCATTAACATTTCAATTCCTCAGAGCTACTGGTCCCAACCCCTAGAAAAATAAATCAGGATCTTTGTCCTGGATAACTGCACTGCATCATTCTACTTTATTTTCTTCATGGTACTCATTGGTGTCAAATGTTATTATTTTCTGTATTTGTCTGATGCTTAATGTCTTCTCTCCTCCCACTAGAATGCACCAAGCTTGTTGAAAGCCTGCATTCTGCCCTGTCATACTTTAAGAGCTTAAAACAATGAGTAGAATATTGTAGATGTTCAATAGTCACTTAGTGGGTGACTAAAATAGATAGTTTTTAGGCTCAAGATTATTGATGTCAACAGCTCATTTATATGAGCTAGCATTTGAAAACCAAATAAAAATTGAGTTCCCCTATCAGCAGCATATAAGAAAAATCCTCAGTCACATTCACTATCTTAAAATATGTAAAATAATTATTAAATTATTGAAAATATGTTTATTTTATTCCTTAGCTTTGAAGAAAGTAGGAAAAATGCCAAGAGGCCAAAATTAGGCAAAATCAGATTCCAGGAAGGTAACTACTGCCAAAAATTAACAGCTACCCTGAGGGCTTCCACCAATCTGTGTTTATGATGAGCTTAAGTTTTAATTTCCCAGTGTGTGGTAGCAACAGATGAAATCTAGGTGTGTCAAACTGAAAACCTGAGAAGATGGAATGTGGATCCTTGCAGGAAGTGGATGATCTTTTCAGAGAACTCCGTTCAACAGATACATGAAGTAAATCATTTTTCCTTAAACTTGCTACCAGGTAAGTAGAGAGAAAGACTTCCCTTAAAGATTCAAAACCAGAAGCCATCCCTGACATGAAGTTCTGAACCAAATTAACACTTATCTGGAGCATATGTAAACCCCCATTACAGAATTAAGGTAAAACAAAACTTGCAGTTTTCTCCAGGGCTCAAGGTATGCAGTAGTTACTTCTCTTTGGAGAAGAAAATAAATCGTCCACCAGGACATCATAACTTTCTCACAGATAAACTTCTATTGACCATGAGCACACAGTGAAGATCATAAAACACACATTAAAAAAAGGTATTGTGAATGAAAAGTAGGCAAAAAAAAATGATAGAAGCTTAATACTTTCAGACTTATTTGGTATTGGGATGATCAGACAAAAATATAAAACTACTATAGACTATTCCTAAAAATTAAAGAAAGCACTCTAAGGGCATATAAAGATGTAGAAACTTTATACAATAAAAAATGTGGGTGTTCTAATATTTAATATATAGTTATAAATATTGTTTTCATTGAATCACTACATCTACATAGTATATGTTTATTCACTTCATGATCATTATAATGAATTCCACATTTAATCATATTAACATTCCTGTTTTCAAGAAAATGTAGTATGTATGAGTATGTATATAGTATCTACATATATATGAATATGGAAAAATGTTAAAAATTGTTAAATCTTAAAAATAAATATAATTAAAAAGCAGAAAATTTACCTTCATTAAAATATATTATGTATATATGATAAAAATAAACTGCACATTTTTGAACAAACCTTTTTAAAATATGCAAAATTAGTGGGCTTTCCACAGTCCAATATTTTAAAAATATCACTTGTTTTTGACACAGTGTCTAGTGGGTATCATCTTGGCTGTTGGTCAATGAGGATATTATTTCAGATTTTTAAAGGTTTAACAAGCCAAAAATGGCTTATAATTTAAAAAAAAAAAACAGTCTTAACTAATATTAAAGATGTAATACTTGGAATTAAAACTTAATAGATGTGTTAAATAGCAGATTAGGGCAGCTAATGGAAAACTTTTTAAAATTAGCTGATAGATATGAAAAATGTAACTATAAAGCAGTCTTGATGGCCAGAGATATTTAAAGTATTAAAAAGAAGTTAAGAATTATAAAGGCTAGACTGAGAGGTTGTAATACAAGTACAGTTGGCCATTTAGTAGGAGGAGATTATAGGAAAAAAAGGTACAGATAAGAGCTGTGAAGGTTCTATAAACATTGAAAGACATTACTGTTGAGATTCAAATATCAGAACGAATCTTATAATGGGTAAATAAAAACAAACCTACACCAAGACCTATCATTGACCCACAGCAGGACAGTAAAGCCAAAATAGCCAGGATATATTTTACCTTAAAGGAAATGATAATAGTTTCAAATGCAGCAATAGGACCCCAATTCAGTGAAATTGTTTCCAATTGTTGAGCTGTGTACATAGAAAATTATGTGATCTCATCTTTAAATAGTAAAAGCAAAATAAAAAATATTTTAGAAAAAACAAAATGATGATCAAAACACTTCTGAAATATTGGTTCCAAAACAAGGGTAATTTTTGCTCCCCCTCTTTGGACTGCTCACCATAGGAATATAAAAGCATTTAGTAATAACTGAAACCTTTTTGATCAGCATAACTGGAGGGTGTCATTGATATTTAGTGAAGAGAGATCTTGGATACTGCTAAACATCCTTTATCACACTGGACAGCCTTTCTCAAGAAAGAATCTTGTTTCAAATGTGGTAATATGAGAGTGAGAAACCCTGCAATAAAGTCATGTCTAAAGTGTATGCTTAAGAAAGAGGAGAAATGACTTCTAAAAGAACACCTATGTTCAAGAAAGAATGATTACAAAAGGTCTCCATTCATAAACTTTGTGTAAAAATAATCTTGGAAGAAATAAATAGCAAAGTTCAAAAGCTAGAAAGGAATAGCCTATAAATTGGGAGGCAATTAGTTCTGCAATGTTCTGTTTTGTTTAAGAGGCAGGTGAGACATTGGTTATAGATCCACACTTTGTAAAATTAGGTACACAGGTTACATTTTCTAGAACTATCAGCAAGTAATTAGTTCTGCAAACCAATGAGGAAAATAATAAAATCACAAAGCACTTTTTAAATTTTTTAATTTTTATTTATTTGACAGATAGAGTTACATAGAGGGAGAGACAAAGATCTTCCTTCCACGGGTTCACTCCCCAAATGGCCACCACGGCCGGTGCTGCGCCGATCTGAAGTCAGGAGCCAGGTGCCTCCTCATTACTTTTTAATGATGCCCATATGGGATGCCAGTGCCACAAGCAGAGGATTAACCAAGTGAGCCACGGCACCGGCTCCACAAAACAAATTTAAAAACAAAATAATTCAGGAGGAAAACCTTTAGAAAGTCTGGAAACATAAGGTAAAATACATAAATTGACAAGGACAATAAAGATAGATTTAAAGGCAAAACTGTCAGATTGATGTACAAAAAATGGGATAAAAAAAAGCAGACTTATCAATTAAACTGATCAAAGGAACCTGAAAGATCCGTATTATCACAAATCAAATATAAAACTATCTGGGGCCGGTGCTGTGGCATAGTGAGTAAAGCTACCACCTGCAGTACCAGCATCCTTTTTTGGGTGTGGGTTCAAGTCCCAGCTGCTCCACTTGCTATCCAGCTCTCTGCTGTGGCCTAGGAAAGCAGTGGAAGATGGCCCAAATCCTTGGGCCCCTGCACCTGAGTGGGAGACCCAGAGGAAGCTACTGGCTCCTGGCTTCTGCTTGGTGCAACTCTGGCCATTGTGGCCATCTGGGGAGTGAACCAACTGATGGAAGACCTTTCTCTGTCTCTCTCTGCCTCTGCCTCTCTATAACTCTGCCTTTCAAATAAATAAATCAATCTTTAAAAAAAAACTGTAATAAAGATATTAGAGACATTAGAGATAAAAATACACATTTAATTTTTAAATTCATGTAAATTCATTATAAACATTCATATAAATTCATATAAATTCATTATAAACATGTTTAAGTAATAACATAGCACAGTAAACATAAAGCAGATGCTTATCGAACAGGTAACTATGTAAATCATATGTAACTATCATATAAATCAATAAACATAAAGCATTGATTGATAGATCTAGAAGGAAATCAACCCATTATGATAGAGAGAGATTTTGACACAGCATTGATATGAACTGTACAAAAATGCCAAGGAAATAAAATATAACAACACAAATACATGCCATCATAAACATGTTTGATTTTATCAATATAAAAATATAAAATATTTCATTCATTTCATATGAAATATTATAAAATGTTTTTATTGAATACAAAATGAATCTAAGTAAATGTCAAGAGTCACATGCTGCATTTTCCTTTTTAAAAAATTTTAATTTCTTTTCATTTTATTGAAAGGAGAGGCAGGGAGAGAGAGAGAAACAGCTAGAGAACTATCTTCCATCTACTGGTTCATTCTCCAGATATCCACAATAGCCAGGGCTTTGCCATGCTGAAACCAGGAGCCTGGAACTCCATTTGGGTCTCCCATGTGGATTACAGGGACTCAAAAACCTAAGGAACTTAAGGCCATCATCTACTGCCTCCTAAGTGTGTATTAGCAGGAAGCTGGATAAGAAGAGGTGCAGCCATGCCTTGAATAATGTACTGCAATGGTAGAGGCAGGCATCGCCATCAGCAACTTGACCCCTGTGTCAGATGCCTAACCCAAATCATATTTTCTGATCATAATATGGTTCCTTTAACAATTAATAGTGTAGAAGTAATTGGAAGATGGTCACGTACATTAACATTTTAGAAATACGTCTGAATGTAACCCATGTCTCAAAGAAGAAATAATAATAGAAATCAGAAAATGCTTTCAAATGATTAATAAAAATATTAGAAATGAAATACAACTACAGTGATATTTAGTGGGAAAAAATTAACCCTAAATGCTGTTGTGAAAGAAGATGAATAAAGATGGGAATTTGGTCCAGCAGGTAAACTCTTCATCCCAAATCAGTGACTGGTTCCCACCCTGGCCTTTGACACCAACTTCCTGCTCATGCAAACTCTGGAATGTAGTGGTTATGTCCCAAGTAGTTGGATCCTGCCACTCAACATGAGAGATCTGGATACTGTTCTTGGGCATTTGTCGAGTGAACCTGTGGTAAGGAGCACTCTTCCTTTTTCTTTCTATCTGTTACTCTCACTGTCTCTCTTCCCCTTAAATTGAAGAAAAAAATCAATAAAGCCAGAATCTAACAAGAATTTGTGAAATCACAACACAAATGAATAAAAATAAAGGCAGGAAAGACAAAAACTCTTAGTATTGCCTGACACCTAGACAATGATTTCATATATTCTTAGTCATTTAAAATTTATGTAGTGAGATTTCTGAGGTATCTTCATAGTGTCTTCCACAGTTTCTGCACCAGTTTACATTCCCACCAACAGTGGATTAGGGTACCTTTTTTCCCTACATCCCCACCAGCATTCGTTGTTTGTTGATTTCTGTATGACAGCTATTGTTACTGGGTTGAGCTGATTCTTTATTATGATTTTTATTTGCATTTCCCTGATGGCTAATGATCCTGAGCATTTTTTCATGTGTCTATTGGTCATTTGAATTTCCTCTTTTGAAATATGCCTGTTCAAGTCTAATGCCCATGGACTATTTATTTTGTTGTGGTTGAGTTTCCTGAACTCCTTATAGATTATGGAAGGAAGAACTTTCTCTTTGTCTCTTTCTCTCTCTCACTGTCTAACTCTGCCTGTCAAAAAATAATAATTCAGAAAAAAAGAATTCATCTTTAATGAAAGAAAAAATAGTTTAAAAAATTGAACAGTTACTCTTCATTTTTAAAACAAGGCTTTGAAAACTGGAAAAAAATCCTTAATGCTGATCCACAAAATGAACAAAACAACAAAATTCTTAGAATACTTACTTTACTTTTTAATGATGTAAAATTATAATTTTTTTTCTTTTTGGCAGGCAGAGTGGACAGTGAGAGAGCGCCGCGCTGATCCGATGGCAGGAGCCAGGTACTTATCCTGGTCTCCTATGGGGTGCAGGGCCCAAGCACTTGGGCCATCCTCCACTGCACTCCCTGGCCACAGCAGAGAGCTGGCCTGGAAAGGGGCAACCGGAACAGAATCCGGCGCCCCGACTGGGACTAGAACCCGGTGTGCCGGCGCCGCAAGGCGGAGGATTAGCCTAGTGAGCCATGGCGCTGGCCTGAAAAATTATAATTTTTAACTTTAAGAGTGGGAAAAAGAATATAATGTCCACTATTGATATTTTTGGTGTAAGTTAATATGGGTGACCAGGGCCAGTGCTGTGGTGCAGCAGGTTAAAGCCCTGCCCTGCAGTGCCAGCCTCTGATATGGGTACCAGTTCGAGTCCTGGGTGCTCCACTTCCATCCAGCTCTCTGCTATGGCCTGGGCAAGCAGCAGAAGATGTCACAAGTCCTTGGGCCTCTGCACCCATGTGGGAGACCTGGCAGAAGCTCCTGGCCATGGCAATCATTTGGTGAATGAACCAGCAGATGGAAGACCTCTCTCTTTCTCTGGCTCTACCTCTCTCTGTAACTATGTCTTTCAAATAAATAAATAAAATAAATCTTTAAGGAAAAAAAGATGGGCGACCTAGCCCATGGCCATGGTTTGAAAACGGTTTGAGTGTGGCTCCAAGTCCCATGTGTTAGAGGCTTGGTTCTCAGTATAACATTTTTTCAGGTAGAAATCTTAAAGGTGAGGCCGGAGAAGCTCCTTAGGGCCTGTAAAGCAGTCATAGAAGCCCATGCATGGCCTGAGTCTGCCTTTGGTTTCTTACTTTGAGATATGAACCTTCCTCCCACATGTGATCACACCATGACCATCGGTCCTGATGTGATGCAGCCAGGTTGGCCCTCACTAAAGCAAACCAGATGTTCTCACAGTGCCCTTGAGCCTCCAAAACTGTGGACTAAATAAATCTCTTTTCATTATGAAGTTAACTTGCCTCAGGTGTTTCATTATAGTGACAAAAAACAGACTAATAAACACACACAGTATGGCAAAGAAAAAAAATGACCATAAAATGATTTCAAAAGGTATTATGTACAGATGATATGTTTATGTACAAAGAAAGTCTAAAGATTGCTGTGATAAATATTAGAATTTAAAAGAGTGCTGTTACTGGCATTGTGGCATAGCATTAAGATGAGGTTCACAAAATGTGGGTGATGGTTTGAGTTCCAGATGCTCCACTTCTGATCAACCTTCCTGCTAACGGCCTGGGACAAGCAGCAGAAGATGATACAAGTGTTTGGGCCCTTGCCACCCACATGAGAGACCTGAATGAAAGTCCTGGCTCCTGGCTTCACTCTGGCTCAGCCCTGGTCATTGTGGCCACTTGGAAAGTGAACAAATAGATGGAAGATTCTCTCTCTGTCTCTGTCTCTGTGTGTGTGTGTACATGCGTGTGTGTCTCCCTCTTTCTGTAACTCCTTCAAAAAAATAAAAAAGTGTAAGAGAATCTAGCAGAAATAAGACCAAAAAGATTAAGTATTTAAATATAATCTAAAAAAGATATGTGTATGACTTTTATGGAGAAAATGTTTAACCTTTAATGAAGGAATTTTCATATCTGAGTGAATGGAGCAATATTCTTTTTTAAAGGTTCATTTATTTTGTAAGTCAAAGTTACAGAGAAAGAATGAGAGACAGACAGGCAGAGAGAGAGAAATCTTCCATCAGTTGTTTCACTCCCTAGATGGCTGCAATGGCCAATGCTGGGCAAGGTTGAAGCCAGGAACATCATCCAAGTGACCCATATGGGTGGCAGAAGTCCAAACACTTGGGCCATCTTCCGCTACTTGTCCCAGGCCATTAGCATGAAGCTGGATTAGAAGTGGAATAGCTGGGAAAGGAACCGGCACCCGTAAGAGATACTGTCATCACAAGTGGCAGCATTACCTGCTATGCCACAACACTGGTCCTGGAGCAATATTCTTGTTCTTGCATAGGAAAAGTCAATATCATCATGATGCCTCTTCTTAGCAAATTTATTGACAAAATCCATGTACGTGCAATGAGAATCCTAACAAGTGTTCTTTGTAGAATTTAAGAAGTTGATGTTAATTTTTATGGAAATGCAAAAGAGTAAAAATGGCCTGTACACTGTTGGAGAAAAAATAAATCTGAACCATCTGTCCAACATAAATTAATATCCATTAAAAAACTAGAGCAAGGGCCGGCGCCGCGGCTTACTGGGCTAATGCTCCGCCTTGCGGCGCAGGCACACCAGGTTCTAGTCCCGGTCGGGGCGCCGGATTCTGTCCCGGTTGCCCCTCTTCCAGGCCAGCTCTCTGCTGTGGCCAGGGAGTGCAGTGGAGGATAGCCCAAGTACTTGGGCTTGCACCCCATGGGAGACCAGGATAAGTACCTGGCTCCTGCCATCGGATCAGCGTGGTGTGCCGGCCGCGGCGGCCATTGGAGGGTGAACCAACGGCAAAAGGAAGACCTTTCTCTCTTCTGTCTCTCTCTCTCACTGTCCACTCTGCCTGTCAAAAAATAAAAAAAATAAAAATAAAAATAAAAAACTAGAGCAAGAAAAATATACAGGCAGAGAGACAGAACAATGGAACAATTCAACAAAACAGAAATCACAGAAAAATTTCCATACATGAAAAAGCATGACAAAATAATAGTGCATAAAAGGGTATGTCAGTTTGCTAGGAAAAAGCTGTATATTATACTGCAATATGCTCAATCAATTTTTGGTAGATTTAGTATCACATGTGAAAGGCATATTATAAAATGTTCGGAAGTTTCTTTAAAGACTATCTTTATGTATTGGAATCAGTATAGATTTATTCATGATGACCCTAAAGGCAATAATCAATATAGAAGTAGTGGTTGATTTAATTACATGATAATATAACCTTTAACAAAGGGCAACACAAAGAAATTTCAAGCACAAGTTCACAAAATAAATTTACAATAAGTGGTTAACAAAAGATTAGGTCAAATAAATAAAATGCAGAATGTAATGGATTCCCATGAATCAGCATGACTACAAGAAATATTCTAATAAAAACAGGAAAAATGAGAAGACATAGCACAAGACAGAGTATTTAATATATTAGGATATATGAGTATTAAATGTACTCATTTATATCATTATATAAATATTATATAAATTTATATAAAAATCAGTATATAAATTATATAAATGTGCTCATTTATATCCATAAACGATATAATATATGTTAAGCTATTAGATTATTAACTCAGCTAGTAATAAGTGAAAGAAAATCAAAACTACATGTGGGTTAATATTTTTTCTTCATTAAATTGACAAAAAGTTAAGAAGTTAAATAGTGCCTAGCATTACCACATACACCTATAGGAAGTCTATAGTTTTTCATAGAAAGTAAATTAATAAAATGGCTTGGAAAAATAGTTGTTGAACTATCTAATAAAATTAAATGAGCACAGGGCAAGTGTCTAGTAAAGAATGTAAAATATTGATTAGGGTGTCTGAATACTACTTCAGAGTGCTTGGTTTCAAGTCCAGGTTCAAGTCCACCTGATTTCAGATTCTTGATAATGTGAACCCTAGAAGGCAATGGTGATGGTTCAAGTTGTTGTGTTCTTGCCACCCACATAGGTGACCTGATACTGTCCCTAGCTCCCTGCTCCTTCCACCACCCTCTGTGGGCATTTCAGGAGTGAACCTGTGGATGGGAACACACTCTGTCCACCTTACTAGTAAACATTTTTTAAATGCAAGTTTCTTAATCACAGCAAAAAAAAAAAAATATACTAGATGAATTTTAGAAGCGTAAATGGTCGCACATTCATACAAAGGTATTCCATTTAGTACTAAAAATAAATGTATTATAAGTGCATGTGTCAATACAAGACAAACTTAACAATCATGGCTGTGAAAAATGCACAGGTAACAAATAATATGCAGCACATTTTCACTGACATGAAATTAAGAATATTCAAAATAAGAGTATATGGATTACTGGTATCTTATAATCTTAAAGAAAATGAACATGATGATAAACACAAACAACACTGATAGGGAGGAGAGGCTGTTACTAAGCAGACTTCTTGAAGTTCTCGGAATGATTTCTTAAGTTGAGTCGTGGGTACACAGGTGTTATTTTATTATTATTCTCTGTAACATACATGTTATGATATCATTTTTCACTTGTTAATCATTTTGTTAAAATACAAAAAGTAAAGCACATTTTATATGACAAAAATAATGAAGATGGTTTGCAAAAGTTTAAAGTTAATGGTTTGTATCAATCAATTAAGATTTCATGAAATTGTCATATGTTAGTTTTTTATAGAATTAAATTATTACAATAAACAAAAGGCCAAATGTTCTTCAAAATCAGAAATATGAAGGACTGTATAGAAAGAATTGGAGAGTGAAGAAAACAATCACTAATTCTTTTATGTTTAATTATTGTGTCTATTCCTAAAGACCTCTTCAAATTTTAAATTAATTTAAGTAGACATAGTGTCTGCTTAAATATCTTACAGTACTGATGTGGCTAAAAGCTATCTCCCATTCAGGCAGGAAGATTTATCTCCAAGGCTTTGCTCCACTTACAAGAATGCAAGTTAGTATTTATGAAAAGTTCTTAAGGTTTTGAAGGTAGCAATGGGCGCTCTCAACTTATTCATTAGAAAAATCTCATTGAAGGTATTTCCAAATCTCTTTTATGCTTAAATGCCCACAGACCTGACAATGAAATTTTATGTTCTTCTCTATTTCTGCTACAATTTTAAATTTCCAAATCAGGAGAAACACCTAAGATTCCATTTCTTCTGCTTCCATTGGTAATGTCAGATCAAAACAATATGAAAAAGGGATAGGACAGAAAGAACAAACCCAACATTCAATAGCAAGCAACGCACTTCCAATTTCTAGTTCTATATCCAGAATATATACAACTGCTACAGTTGACCTGTCCTGGAGGTTTTGAGGTGATTTTAAAAGAAATTCAGCACTAAGTGGTGAAGACAGAAGTACCTTGGAAAGCTCCCATAGTTACTCCTGTCATGGCTCTTACAGCTACAATTAAAATAGTCTTTCAATGTAACTTCACAGAACATATTTTTCTATTCTGGTCTATTGTGCAGCATTCCATATTGTGATAGAATTATGCTCACTTTATTTCATGTGTTTGATGCTTTCTTAGAAAAAATTTCTCAGGCCTAAAATGTGGTCAAGTATATCATTTATAAATAACAAAACGTTTTCTAATGTTAGTTGAAGATCAGAAAGTGTTTATGTCAAAATGTAAAATTTTTCTAATTATTATTCTATAGCACAAAATAATAATTATTATTATCATCAATAACTCCTTAATTTAACTACAGCAAGTAACTTGATTAACTAAATTGAAAAAATTAGATGAAATGACTGAAACCATTGCAAATCCAAGGTGCTAATGCATTTTGATAGATTATATAGCATAAAATGTAAAAATCTGGAAATGCATTCTTTAAAATATTTGTTTGATTATCAATAATTAATCCACTCATTCATAGTAATATTGTCATCATATTTTAATACTGTACTATAAAGAATATCACACAGAAGAATGAGCTAATTTCAGTGCACCAGCTTATGTATTATCACAGAGTAAACAAATACAGTTTATAAACATCCAGATAAAGAAACAGAATATTACCAACATTGCAGAACTATCTTTCAGTCAAGATATCTTCCCCCAGACACTCTTTGTGCTTGTTTCTTTCATTCAACATATTTGAGACTCAATCATATTGTTTCGTGAAGTTGCAATTGGTTCATCTTATTATTGTATAATATTCTGCAGTGTAGTGAGAGAGAGAACACAATACCTTCTAATCTATCTGGTGATTCACTTCCCAAATGCTAGCATCAGTCAAGGCTGGGCCAGGCTGAAGGCAGGATCCCAGAACTCCATCTGGATCTCCTTCCTGCGTGACAAGGGCCCACGCACTTGAGCGATTTTCTGCTGCCTCTCAGGATGCACTGTCATGAAGCTGGATTAGAAGCAGAGAAGCTTGAACTCGAACTGGCACTCAGATATGAAATGCAGGTATTTACTTATTTATCTATTTATGTATTTATTTTCATTTTAATTGAAAGAGTGAGCACATTCATTTCATGATTCATTCCCCAAGTGCCCACAACAGCTAGGTCTGGAGCAGGATGAAGGCAGGAACCCTGAACTGCATCCAAGACTCCTATGTGGGTGGCAGGGATCCAAGTACTTGAGCTGTCAACATGCTGTCTCTCCAACTATGTATTAGCAGGAAGCTAAAATTGGAAGTGGAGTCAAGGCTTGAATCCAGACACTCCCTTATGGGATGCAGATGTCCCAAGGGGCAACTTATCCACATGTATAGCTTCCAATCCAGAAGTATTATGACTAAAGTTTATATAAACATTCTGCACATTTCTTTTGGAAACCACATTATGCATTTTAGTGAAATTATGTTATATAACACACATGTGTTTAACTTGGTAGAATTTGCCCAACAGCAAGTCACAATAGTTATTGGTGAGACTACTAGTTGCTTCGCAGTCTCACCAGCATTTGCTATTTTAGTTATTCTTTGGGTGTATTGTACTACAACTTCATTGTTTTAATTTTCTCTTTCCTGATAAATATCTCTTCATTTGCTGACCATTTGGATATACTTCTTTTAAAGAGTTTAAGTTTTCTGCCCATTTTTCTACCGCATTATCATTAATTCTTTTAAGGATAAAATAGGATACTATAAATAAAAGGATACTTGTAAATTTCCAAGTGCTAAACTAGGGTAAAGCATTTCCCTATTAATTAATACACTTAACATACAAGCACATGTGTATGTGTGTCTGTGTGTGTGTTTATCAATGGATTGATTGACAAATATTTGGAAGACTCTAGTTTTCTAGATCAAATGAAGTCTGAGTATTTCTGTGTCATTTTCTTTATGACTTTCCTTTTAAATAGGAGCTGATATGGGAGCCGGCACTGCAGCGTGGTAGCTTAAGCCGCCTTCTGCGGCACCAGCATCCCCCTGTGTGTGCCAGTATGGGTTCTGGCTGCTCCACTTCCAATCCAGCTCTCTGCTACTGAGCCTGGGAAAGCAGTGGACTGTGGCTCAAGTGCTTGAGCCCCTGCACGCATGTGAAAGACCCAGAAGAATCTCCTGGCTCCTGGCTTCGGATTGGCCCAGCTCTGGCCGTTGCAGCTGTTTGGGGGGTATGAACCAGCAGATGGAAGACCTTTCTCTATGTGTCTTTTCTCTCTCTCTCTGTCTTTCTCTCTCTCTCTCTCTCTCTCTCTCTCTCAAGTCTGTCTTTCAAATAAATAAATAAATCTTAAAATAAAAATAGATGACAAACTTAAATTAACAATAAGAGACACAAGAGGATAGGACAACTTTTCCATGCTCAATAAATGATAGATATTCATATTTTATTTGAATATGAGTACTGAGAACATTGTTAAGGAATTAATGTTGCTAAAATTGATGATATCCAACCAAATGGAGGGACTACTTGATGCTGATCAAAAGTTTTTATCAACAATAAAAATCTAATAAAAATACCTATGGCAACTCTGCCTATAGGGTAGAGATGTGGCAATGAAGGAAGTTTACTACTAATCCCAGATTGCTCTGGAAAATCTATCAGCTGCAGATTATGGCTTTTTGGCATTAATACACATCATATCAATTCAAATGAGAATTCTGGGGACTCTGTGTGGATTTACCTTAGATCCTCTTAGAGTAAGAAAATTCTTTAACACTTAAGGTTAACAGATTTTGGAGACATATGCTGGATTGCATGGCATAATTCTCTATTGGCTCCTATTGAACTCTTTCAAATGTTTAGGATGAAGCATGTATTCTCAGACAGGATTAGGCATGTTTAAAGCATGGAAGTACTATTTTCCCTATATAGAATATTTATCCAACTGTAGGATGACATCTGTAGCCTTAAGACTGAATAAAGGTGATGTTTCATGTTCCAACCTGGACCTTAGGAAATGCAAATATATGCCGAGACAAAATTTGAAACAATAGGTCACAGGTGGCCAATTGCAGATAATATCAGTGGATCATAATATATATAAGTACACACACAATTTCAGAAATAGTGGCTTTAGCCAAGTTGATAAGTCCTCGAGGTGTAAAGGCTAGGGAAGTACCTCCTATAACAGGAATGGCAAACAGTAGTTTCCAGAATAGCAACCTTGCTTGCATAGGTTTCTGAGTGGAAAGAACTGTTATGTAGTATTTTCAGTCATCTCAGAGAACTGTAGGCCAATATGCTTGTGAGCATTTAATATATTAGAGTGCAGTGACAGATGATTGAGATCTATTGTTTTAATTTAAATTATTTGCATGGTATGCTTCAAGGATGGGAAATTACTAAGGCTTAAAATACTTCTAGTGTTAAGACTATCATTCTATATTAATGTGTCCCCAATGTGCTAATTACTGAAGCACTCTGAACAGTTGTTTAAATAATAGGAGCAATTAGGAGAGAAATACAGAATAACAAAACCAAACTATGTGTTTTCTTGCTTTTATGTTATGAATCTCACATTCAAGTTTGCCTTCATATCACTGTATTTATTTCTCATCTATTCAGTAACCCAAGAGTCATATAAAAAATACTTCACAGTGTTGTTTTTAATTATCTTTCTTTCAGAGTGAAAAATCAAGGCAAGGTTCAACTTTGTGCTAATTAATGTATTATGCCTAATTTATTTCTGGACCCCACATTTCTAAATTTTATTTGGCCTTCTGAAATATCTTTCTGAATTTCATTTAATTTGCTTATGAAAACCCATTTTAAAAAACTAATTTTAGCATTTGTAAAGTTCGTGATATCTTTGGAATTTACAGAATTTAAGAATATAGAAAATTAAAGTTTTATTTTACAGATATAGAATCATGCCATATTTAAACTTCCTCTAGAAATAAAACTGATAAATAATATGACATCTTTCTTGATGAAGAAGGCAATACATTCAGTTTTAATGGGTTATGGTGTTCTACATTACAATGTCAGTATTTTGTGTTGATTCAGTTTGAGAACCAAAATGTAAAACGAGGAGAATTTTCACTGCAATTGTAAATGATGATCTCCAGATGAAATTAAAAACCTGGGTATGATCACATACTTGTCCACTCTCTCTAACAATTTAGGGTCACTTCAAAAATTTAGTAGAAAATTGAATAATGAAATAAGTTCTTTTTGGTGCAAATTTTTTTCAAAATTCATGAGTAGTTTTTTTGGTAATATGAATTTTTCATGATTTTGGAAGATTTCTCCTTTTCATTTATTTACTCACTTTTACATGACTATAAGAAATTTTGTAAATTACCGTAACAATTAAAGAAATCATACTCTGAAGATGGAGAGTTGGGTGATGCAGTTAAGAAAAATAATCTATAAGGACTGGGTATTGATATTGCTATGTTCCTGCGTTACAGGGCAGATTATGACTGATGGTTAGCATGTTGATATATATATCACATCTGTTCCTCTGATTTTATCAGACTTGTTAAAATTAATCTTGAATTTATAAAACATTATTTATTTATTTGAGAGAAAGAGAGAGCAAGCTGTCATTCACTGGTTCACTCATTAAATGCCTGCAATGTCTGGGGCTGGGATGGGGCTAAACCCAAGAATCAGGAACTCAATCCAGATCTCCCATGTGGGTAGCAGAACTCTATTTCTTGATCTATTACCAATTGCTTGCCAGAGTCCATGTTATCAAGAAGCTGGAGTCAGGAACCAGAATCAGGAATGAAATCCAGCCACTCCAATATTGGATGTCAGAATTTTAAACACAAGTTCAAGTACATCTGTTCTATACTAAGCATTTAAAAACAATTTTGCAAAAAAATTAAGAAAAATAACATATCATAACTATTTTATTTACTGGTTTTTCTCTCATGTAGGTATAGGATAATGGGGAAATTTGATTTTATCTAGCATTCATTTTTCAGTAGTGTTAATTTCTGAAAAGAAACATTTAATACCTGTTTTTAAAAATAGGGTACAGGTAGATGGTATAGAAGGAAATATGCTGCTTGGGATAGCAGCACTGTATTAGAATGCTGGGTTCTAATCCTGGCTCTGATTCAAATTCCTGCTTCCTGTTAGTGCATACTCTGGGAGGTAGAATGTGAGAGCTCAAGTACTAGTGTCCATGCCTCCCACATAGGAGACTCAGAGTGAGTTCCTTGGTACTAGCTTCAGCTTAGCCTAACTCAAACTGTTGTGGACACTTGGTGAGTAAAACAGTAGATGGGAGATCTCTGTGTGCCTGTCTGCCCTCCAAATAAAAAATAAATTAAAAAAATTAAAAATGCAAGGTTGGAATAAAAATAAATAGAATAACAACAAATGCCATGCCAAAGTATCCCAGTGAAGGAATAGGGCAAATGGCACACAATGAATATCAGCTACCATTGCTAGTGGTAGAAATGAGAGGTTAGCATATAAATAATAAATTTGTGGCAAAATAAAAAGCCAAATGGTGTCACAAAGTACTGTAAATACAAAGATTTCACAGCAGTCACGGGGGATGCAGCAGTATAAACGCGCCACTCACCCAAGTATTTCTGGGTGAACTTTAGGAAGAAGGATGGAGACAGTGAAAAGAATAGAGCACAAGGGTGATGCCTGGATTTATGGTGTCACTGAATATTTTATCTGGGTGATGATTATGTGGGGTGCTCATTTTAGAGAGCTGTAAGCTACTGATTTGTGCACTGTATATATTTTACAATGTAAGTAGATTTAAGGGAAAATAAAGAAAAAATGTGTGCACTTCCACTTCAGACTTAGTACTTAGCACAATATTTACAGTCTTGTTTGTTTACCTTGAGAAAAAAATCAATTCTTGTATGCTGATAGTTGTAATGTTGTTGAATTTGTAATTTTTTTGGAGTTTATGCAATTTTAGATTTTATAGTTGTATATGTGCTAACAGCATAACAGGAGCTTGGAACTTGTTTCAAGTGTGTACATGTTTAAATAACACAAAGATAGTTCAAGATAAGACTTTGGGTCTGTGATCATTTACTTTAAGAAGAATCCTTATATCGTTTAATTTGCTTTGATGCATTGGGAGACAGTGGAGTAAGAAATGAAAAGTGCAAGGGATAAAAAAGTTCTTGAAAACCGGCGCCGTGGCTCAATAGGCTAATCCTCCGCCTTGCAGCGCCGGCACACCGGGTTCTAGTCCCGGTTGGGGCGCCGGATTCTGTCCCGGTTGCCCCTCTTCCAGGCCAGCTCTCTGCTATGGCCAGGGAGTGCAGTGGAGGATGGCCCAGGTGCTTGGGCCCTGCACCCCATGGGAGACCAGGAAAAGCACCTGGATCCTGGCTCCTGCCTTCGGATCAGCACGGTGCGCCGGCTGCAGCGGCGGCCATTGGAGGGTGAACCAACGGCAAAGGAAGACCTTTCTCTCTCTGTCTCTCTCTCTCACTGTCCACTCTGCCTGTCAAAAATTAAAAAAAAAAAAAAAAAAAAAAAAAAAAAGAAGTTCTTGATAGTCAGTTTCTGGGCCCTTCTCATTTTGTTTCTCTCACTGAATTTAATGTTTTTCTAGACTTTGTTCAAAAGTAATTTTCTGCTATTAAGGATTGGTTGCAGTGAAATTATCCTCTTGGTTTTTCACAAAGGAAGTCATAAAACTATTTTGGATACCTGCTAAATGATGCATCAGATCTTAGTATACAGAACTTACTCCATTACACAGGAATTTCATGAATTTGTATTGGAATATACAGACCTCTCTTCATTCCAGTTCTTCATGTATCACTCATTAAACATGTTTATCTGAGTGCCCATGAATGTATTATTATACCATCAACCAAACAGAATCATACTTCCTTGCTGTTTCCATTAATCCCTTACTGTTAATTTTAAGAACTGATTATTAATTAACCTAGTTGAAATGTGTGGAAGATTGATTTATTCATACTGCACTACAATGATAGTTTGGTCAATCTATATTTTTCACAAGTTTTGGCAATAGATATGTATTGATAAAATTAAATTATTTATTTCATGAAAGACGTGAGTAGTAAAATAAAATACTGAAAGAAAATAGAACAAAAAGTTATCCATTGCTATGCTGTGTGGTAGGGTTATACATGATATTACCTTCTTTGTATGCTTTCTGTGATTTATTATTTATTTATTTTTATTTTATTTTTTTGACAGGCAGAGTGGACAGTGAGAGAGAGAGAGACAGAGAGAAAGATCTTGCTTTGCCATTGGTTCACCCTCCAATGGCCGCCGCGGCCAGCGCGCTTCGGCCGGCGCACAGCACTGATCTGATGGAAGGAGCCAGGTGCTTCTCCTGGTCTCCTATGGGGTGCAGGGCCCAAACACTTGGGTCATCCTCCACTGCACTCCCTGGCCACAGCAGAGAGCTGGCCTGGAAGAGGGGCAACTGGGACAGAATCCGGCGCCCCGACCGGGACTAGAACCTGGTGTGCCAGCGTTGCAAGGTGGAGGATTAACCTAGTGAGTTGTGGCGCCGGCCTTCTGTGATTTATTATTTAAATAATCATTAATTGCATTTGTAATTAGAGGGACAACAGCCAACTATAAAGTGTGTATCTTGAATCTAAGTTTAAAAATATACAAGTAGGCCTGGCTGTGACTATAATGATCAATATTACAATGTGTAGATATAACCACAGAAAAACATTTCCTAAATGTTCACTCAGGAAATACCCATAGAATAGAATGTATGTCAATCAATACAATTTTACTTTGAAAATACTCATATATATTGGCTTGAGTAAAATTGGTTCTTAGCATGAAAGCAGAAAAGTTTTTTTTTTTTTTTAATTTCTTCATTTTAAGGATACGGATCAAAAATAAAGACAGAAGATAATATTGAAATGAAGAAGCCATCTCACTAGTCCCGGTGATCAATTTCTGTTCACAATTGATCATAATGATAAGACTAAGAGCCAAAGGGAGCACATAAACAAGACTAGTGTCTACAAATACTAGCTGATAGAATCAAAAAGGGAGAGAATGATCCAACATGGGAAGTGAGATACACAGCAGACCCATAGAATGGCAGATGTCCTAAACAGCACTCTGGCTTCAGAATCAGCCCTTAAGGCATTTGGATCTGGCTGAATAGCCCATGAGAGTATTACAGGCATGGAAAGCCAAAACACCATAGCAAACAAACAAACAAACAAAAAACAAACAAACAAAAAAAACCCTACATGAAAGATCTCCATGAGTGAGATCCCAGTGAAAAGAACAGGTCATCAAAGAAGGAGGTACCTTTCTCTGAAGGGAGGAGAGAACTTCCATTTTGACTATGACCTTGTCTAAATATGATCAGAGTTGGTGAACTCAAAAGGCTTCCATAGACTTGGCGACTCATGACAAGAGCCTAGGGTGATTACTTATGCCATAAACAAGAGTGTCAATTTGTTAAGTCAACAACAGGAGTCACTGTGCACTTACTCCTCATGTAGGATCTTTGTCCTTAGTGTGGTGTACATTGTGATTTAATGCTATAACTAGTACTCAAACAGTATTTTTCACTTTGTGTTTCTATGTGGGTGCAAACTGTTGAAATCTTTACTTAATATATGGTAAACTGATCTTCTGTATATAAAGAGAATCGAAAATGAATCTTGATGTGAATGGAAGGGGAGGGAGAGGGAAAGGGGAGGGTTGCGGGTGGGAGGGAAGTTATGGGTGGGGAGAAGCCATTGTAATCCATAAGCTGTACTTTGGAAATTTATATTCATTACATAAAAGTTAAAAAAAAAGAATGTTAAAGCATTCAGTTCAATTTTAAACACTGATAGGTGGCAGGAAGTGTAATGCAAGGGTGGTCTTTCTGCTGAGAACTATCCATTGCAGGACACAGCAGCTTGATGATGTATATGTAGTTATGGAGAGACACAGTGTATATGCAGAGATTATTATCCCTCTCATGTGTTGTTGATCCGAATATCAAGTTTCTTATAAGCTGCATCTACCATTTAATATCCAAACAAAACATGCAATTTTCTGCTCAAATGGTGTTGGTAATCTTAAAATTAATTATCTTCAGATCTCTGAGTCAAAAATTAAGAAAATTACTAACAGAAATTATGTTATTTGAGAGCTGAGAATAGTCTTTGGATTTATTTCCTATAATTTCTTCATTTTAGAGATATTGAGATTAAGACATGAATAATGGATTGCAAGGGGAAAAAAAAGTCATCCAAATGGTAAGTGGCAGGATCTACTTTTGAACCTTGTTCCCTTATTTGCAGGCTGGTATCTTTCTGTTAATCTTGTATAAAATTATTCTTAAGCATTTAACCAACCTCTGAATATACAATTTCAACAACTAACTCTGCAAGTATTTTTCCCTTAGATTTTATTTTTTAATTTATACACCTAAATCAGTCAATGTCTGCAAGTACCTCATTGAGAGCAATGCAAGTGTTTAAGAAAACTACTCCAGAATGACAGAATTCACAAGTGTGAGACAAAATGAAGACATCTATTAAAAGGCATAAGGTCATTAATAAACCCTAATTCAATAGTATAAATTTCTTTCTTAAAGAATATTTTAAGAAATATTTATTATATAAATTAATATTTATTAAATGTGTTTATTAAATTTAATTTATTTAAATATTTTATATATGTTAATTGGTCTATTTTGGTCACTGCACACATGTATCAAAATATTACCTCATACCGTACAAATACATACAATTATTATTTGTTAAATAAAAATAAAATAAAACCCTAAAAAGAAGATTTTTCCTGTATGTCTAAATTAATTTAGACACAATATTTTTCAAGTGTAATTGGAGCATTGTTTTTCTTTTTGGTTCCTACTGGGGGCCCAGAAAATCGCTAAGTATATATAAATATATTTTGGACTATGTCAGGGATTTTAGCATCATCTTTAGAATAAAAGTTTACAACGGGAAAATCAGCACATTGGTACAAGATAATGTGCAACATAAGTCCAGCTGAATACAATCTAGTGACAAAACTACATAGAAGAGGATGACTTATAATGTGTGTTCTTAAGGAAGCACAGGAATGGCTCTGTGAGGAAAATGGAATGAGGCAGTGCTGGGAGACTGGTTGATTTCCAAGGAAATGTACATTAGCAAGAAAACAAAAGGAAAAGTAAATGATGGGGCTGGCACTGTGGCACAGCGGGTTAAAGCCCTGGCCTGAAGCGCCAGTATCCCATATAGGTGCTGGTTCTAGTCCCAGCTGCTCTTCTTCCTATCCAGCTCTCTGCAATGGCCTGGGAAAGCAGTAGAAGATGGCCCAAGTGTTTGGGCCTCTGCACCCAAGTGGGAGACCTGGAAGAAGCTCCTGGCTCCTGGCTTCAGATTGGCACAGCTCTGGCCGTTGCAGCCATCTGGGGAGTGAACCAGCAGATGGAAGACCTCTATCTCTGTCTCTACCTCTCTCTGTAATTCTTTCAAATAAGTAAAATAAATCTTTAAAAAAAAAAGAAAAGAAAAGTGAATGACTACTTTATGTATAAGGGCAGAGATAGAAATGCCTGATGAGAGAGGGCATCTAGATTTATTGACACAGGTCGGTCAAATGAGGCCAGAATGGAAAGTTAGGCTTGCAACAGAAGCTTATGGAGTCATCCAGGAAGGATTGTGCCAGAGCCTGCCCTACAGAACAGAAAGAAAAGAATAAAAGTAGAAGCCAGGGAAAAGGGAAATTAGATAGGACATGAAAACAGATCAATGTACCCAAACCTTAATAATGATTGATTGTTATTCACCCAGTATACAACAAAACAATACAACAGATGTCCTATGCTAAACTGGGAAGTCAGCTGAACTAATCTGGATCCTTTGCTTTCCGAATCAGGTAAGAATTGAAACATTGCTCAACAAAACTGCATCAGCTTAGCCGTTACTACCGAACACCCTCTCCAGACTCTAAGATAGTTTTAGTAGAAAAAAATTCAACCACTTCAAGAAGATTGAGACACAAAGCAGGAAAGGACAATCACTGAGCTACTTAGAAAAGTTTAGTGTATGCTGCAGCCATGACTTTAATATCTGATAGGCATAAAAACTATCATATAAGATTTTGCTGTCACCATAAAAATAATCATTTATAAGAGTAGTTAAACACTAATTCATGAATAACAAGTGCCCAATTTCAAAAGCCAAAATTAAAAACGTGTTTTCTTTTTTTCATTAGCTGAGTATTAAAAAAAAACAGAAACTATCTAAGGTGATTACCTTCTCCGCCACGCAGAGCAGTGAATGTACCCATTCATGTCTAAACCTAAGTTTTTGTTAATACTATCTCCCAAAAAACAACAACAACAAAAATTATTAGCTAGGATTAGCAAGTGCAAGCTATATTCTATTTCTTTGCCAAAGATATTGCCAACTGTGGCTAATCATGTTCAAAATGTGTGTCATGGCTTAATCATCGGAGCTGTCCAGGGAGGCTGTGGGCTGTGTTTTGCTAATGTTAGTCTACAAGGGGTGCAGATCACTGCATGGCTTAGCAGGAGCTCCTCTAAATATCTGAACAAAGGTGCATGTCTTTTTTTTTTTTTTTTTTTTTTTTTTTTTTTTTTTTTGACAGGCAGAGTGGACAGTGAGAGAGAGAGAGAGACAGAGAGAAAGGTTTTCCTCTGCCGTTGGTCCACCCTCCAATGGCCACCGCGGCTCGCACGCTGCAGCCGGTGCACCGCGCTGATCTGATGGCAGGAGCCAGGTATTTATCCTGGTCTCCCATGGGGTGCAGGGCCCAAACACTTGGGCCATCCTCCACTGCACTCCCTGGCCACAGCAGAGCTGGCCTGGAAGAGGGGCAACCGGCACAGAATCCAGCGCCCCGACCGGGACTAGAACCCGGTATGCCGGCGCCGCAAGGCGTTAGGATTAGCCTAGTGAGCCGCGGTGCCGGCTAGGTGCATGTCTTAAGAGAACTGTTTCTCCTTTGAATCCTTCCTTAATTCCTTCTTTAATTCCTTCTCTAATGTATTTTCTTCCATATCCCTTTCTTTTTTTAAAATGTACCTGTCTGATTCAGTTTCACAGACAAATTTACCTTTGTCAGAACAAACCTTGAAGGTCAATTGTCTGCGTGGAAGTTCAGCAGCCCCAGGTAAGTTTCCAAGAAATGCTGAATTGGAAATGAATGAGTTCCTGTTCATCTGTAATTTCCAGATCCCCATAAAATCTTTTCCAGTAAAGTCAGTATTATCTCCAGAAGAAAGTATTTTTACCAGAGAATATTTATTATGGCTTGGTTTCACCAGGATTCCCTCTCTGGATTTATCACAGGTATCTTGAGCAGCAAGAAGCCAAAAGGCTAGCATCTGCTATGTTTAGTCAGTAATTAAAATGCCCATTAAAATGCAAACTTAAAATTTACCCTGATGCATAACCCTAAACCCATATTCCAGATAGTATATCTTCATGCCTCACACTTGATTTTCAAATCCTTGATGTTTTTCATAGCTACATAGCAGTGGAGGAAATACGTTCAGCACCATGGATGCTGGAACTGGGTAATATTTGTTCACACTAGCTCCCAAAACTGATTTTCACGCCAGTTTTGAAACAGTGGTTAAAAATTAAACTTTATAAATCTATAATTAAATAGGTTAAATTAAGAACAATCTTGACAAACATTAGAATCTCACTTTCTATGTTACAAAATTTCCCTATATATAATCTGATTATTTATGCCTACTGAGACCACACTAGTGAGACTACAATACAAACACTTGAATAGAAAATAAAACATAGGATTATTTGTATTTCCCAAGTCTGTATGTAGGGGTGTCATGTTGGTAACTGGAGAGCCACCATTTTGGAAATATTTATACCATAAAACCTGGTAAACACTACAAATCAGCTCTCTATCTACCTATTATGAAACTGCATATAAAAAGAAGGACTCACTGTTTTGAAAGTGGATCTATGGTCAAAATAAAGAATGTGCTAATTTAAATTTCAGCTGTTTCCTGAATAAACACTACTGGATTGATTGTCTTAGAAAAGTACATTCGATGGGCTACTAAATAATATGGCCCATGAGCCTTCTAGTAAATAAAAAGTACATTTCTGCACAATCTGTTGGTTTTATCAAGCATTTCATCAAGAAAATTTTAATTAAAGCATATTTCACTGCAAAGGAGAAAAATTAAAGCAACACATTTACTGGTGATAAATTTATTATATGTAGGGCTAATATTAAAATTTTGAGAATGAATAAAAGCTCATTAAGCAATTAGGAGGCTTAGAGTTCCTACCAAACTGTTTTTATTACTTTAGATAGAGTATAGTGCTAATGCTACTTAGGATATCCCATTTAAATACAATTCATATTTTTCTGATGAAATTATTATTCATTAAACAAAGCAGTTCGTATCATCATTTTGCTGTGAAGACTTTTAACTATGTAGAAAAAGACACCTAAGGAACAAATACAAACTATTTCCTTTCAGAATTATTCCTAAGCATATGTTTCAATGCCATTGTCAAATTTAAGCTTTGGCTACAGATTCATGGATTCTAGTTTTTCACTAATAAAGTACTACTGCAGAACAGCATAGAGGTCTAGGATTCTCCTGTATCAGTCCCAGGCGGATACTAGGGACTGTATATGGAGATGTTGTAGTCTCACTCAGCAAATAGGGAGTGTAAAAATATTGAATCCTGAGGCTGGCATATGAGTAGAATATTTCTTAGTTTAACGAGTATTATAATTTTTAAATCTGCTTTTGTCCTGTGTATACAACACTATGTACCTGGAATTCACACTATCCCTGCAAATCACTAAATGAATCTCACTGTTCAGTTGGTATAGAAGCCACTATGATTTAGGTATACTAATACAATTATCTGAACATATGCTTTCTTTAAATGGTAACTTTTCTCCTGGTTTCCCTCTTCACTCTGCTGTCTACCCTGCTATTTAATGATGAGCTGTGCTGTGCTTCTGTGTCATTCAAAAGGTTGCATGTGGTTTATTTCTTGGAGGATCTTTTTTTTTTAATGCAAAGAGCTAAGTAATAGACTCTGAATGATCTGTAAGGAATCCCTTTTCTGTCACTTATTAGTTGTACTACATTTGAGGCTCAGTTTTTAATCTATATAAAGGGCATCTTTCCTTCCATCTTGCCAGAGTTGTTCTAAATGTTAGTGGAAATGCAATAATGTTTCCCAATTGTCCAAGTCAGTGTCTGGCACATAGCTCATTTCCTATAAATAACATTGATTATTATACTCCTGTGATAATAAATGCTGAAGATAATACTTATTTGTGCTAAATTTAATTGTTGTATTTATTTATGCTTCTTTCTTATGCAATAACAGAAATCTTAAAGCATATCTTTGGTTAAAAGGCAAATATAATATCTATTATGAGTAGTTGTGAGTACAGGTGTATTTCATTCTATTGCAATTCATTTTATTGAGCTTTGACATTCGCATGGTTTAAGGGAAATTAATGTTGATGAAGCAACCTTACATTTCAGAATAAATGAAATGTGGATCTCAGAATTAACAATGTACTTCTCTAAAAAAAGCCCCTTTGTATTAACACTTGCATATTTACATACGCAAGTGCGCGCGCATGTGCGCGCGCACACACACACACACACCCCCTATTTCTTTTTTTTTTTTTTTTATCTTTTATTTAATGAATATAAATTTCCAAAGTACGACTCATGTGTTACAATGGCTTCCCCCCCATACCGTCCCTCCCACCCACAACCCTCCCCTTTCCCACTCCCTCTGCCCTTCCATTCACATCAAGATTCATTTTCGATTATCTTAATATACAGAAGATCAGCTTAGTATACCTTAAGTAAGTATTTCAACAGTTTGCTCCCACACAGAAACATAAAGTGAAAAATAATAGATGATTTTTTTTTAAATGATGATGAAATCAGATCAGACCTATTGTCATGTTTAATCCCAGTGAGAGTCAAGTTGGGAATTGATATTTTCTTTCTTTTTTTTTTTTTTTTTTTTTTTTACAGAAGATCAGTTTAGTGTACATTAAGTAAAGATTTCAGTCGTTTGCACCCCCATAGAAACACAAAGTGAAATATACTGTTTGAGTACTCGTTATAGCATTAAGCCTCAGTGTACAGCACGTTAAGGACAGAGATCCTACATGAGGAGTAAGTGCACAGTGACTCCTGTTGTTGACTTTACCAATTGACACTCCTGTTTATGGCATCAGTAATCTCCCTATGCACCAGTTATGAGTTTCCAAGGCTATGGAAGCCCCTTGAGTTCTCCGACTCTTATCTTGTTTAGACACGGTCATAGTCAAAGTGGAGGTTCTCTCCTCCCTTCAGAGAAAGGCACCTCCCTCTTTGAAGACCTGTTCTTTCCACTGGGATCTCACTCACAGAGATCTTTTTGCCAGAGTGTCTTGGCTTTCCATGCCTGAAATACTCTCATGGGCTTTTCAGCCAGATCCGAGTGCCTTTAGGGCTGATTCTGAGGCCAGAGTGCTATTTAGGACATCCGCCATTCTATGAGTCTGCTGAGTATCTCACTTCCCATGTTGGATCACTCTCCCCTTTATTTATTCTATCGGTTGGTGTTAGCAGATACTAGACTTGTTTATGTGCTCCCTTTGACTCTTAGTCCTTTCATTATGATCAATTGTGAACTGAAATTGATCACTTGGAATAGTGAGATGGCATTGGCACATGCCACCTTGATGGGATTGAATTGGAATCCCCTGGTATGTTTCCAACTCTACCAATTGGGGCAAGTCAGCCCGAGCATGCCCCAAATTATACATCTCTTCCCTCTCTTATTCCCACTCTTATGTTTAACAGGGATCACATTTCAGTTAATTTTCAACACTTAAGAATAACTGTGTGATAATTACAGAATTAAACCAGTCATATTAAGTAGAACAGACAAAAAAAAAAATACTATGAGGGATAATGTATTAAGTTGACCATTAGCAGTCAGGGCTATGCTGATCAAGTCACCATTTCTCATAGTGTCCATTTCACTTCAGGAGGTTTCCTTTTTGGTGTTCAGTCAGTTGTCACCGATCAGGGAGAACATATGGTATTTGTCCCTTTGGGACTGGCTTACTTCACTCAGCATGATGTGTTCCAGATTCCTCCATTTTGTTGCAAATGACTGGATTTCGTTGTTTCTTACTGCGGTATAGTACTCTAAAGAATACATATCCCATAATATCTTTATCCAGTCTACCGTTGATGGGCATTTAGGTTGGTTCCAGGTCTTGGCTATTGTGAATTGTGCTGCAATAAACATTAGGGTGCAGACCGCTTTTTTGTTTATCAATTTAAACTCCTTTGGGTAAATTCCAAGGAGTGGGATGGCTGGGTCGAACGGTAGGGTTATATTCAGGTTTCTGAGGAATCTCCAGACTGATTTCCATAGTGGCTTGACCAGTTTGCATTCCCACCAACAGTGCACACCCCCTATTTCTGTATCTTAAATACTAGTGACAGTATTCGAGTACTTTAACAAAAAGGATAGTTTTGAGGTAAATTTTGAAAAGCCTTCATGACATCAGGGACCAGATTGTTTACTGTTGCACTTTTTTGCTAAAAAACCCAGAAAGAGCTTAAGGGTCTCCAGATAATTTGACATATTTCTCTACTGACATGTTGGAGAGTATGCTGGCCTAACACTGTAAAAAAAAAACAAAGAAATACCGTAGGTTGGCTGGTAACAGTTGAGAAAAGTTCACATTTGTTCTTTATATTTAATCATCAAAAAAGAAAATAAATATTGAAGTTAAAAAATTGGGGGCTACGAAGGAGACCTTAGAAGCTACTTCAAAATAAATGTAATTCAATCAAAGTAAACACTGAAACGTTGTCCATATACAGCAAATAATCCAGCAAAAGAAAGTATTCAAGAGAAAGAGAGACATCAGGAAGTATGTGCTGGTATTACAAGAAAACTTAAATCATCCAGAAGAAAGAACTAAGTAAATGAAGGAAAAGTGCACATTTATTTTGTTTAATTTGCATAAAGTTAAATGGCAAGATTTGGATCATTTGTATTTATGGAAGAATGTAGAGCAGTCCAGATATGCATTCTGAATAAATGGGAAAAAAAGATGTTAGAGGATGGTACTCTAGAAATAGTTTAACTCCACGGACTATTTGTTGAGAGTCCTTTATTTGCTAAAAGTGCTCATTGATAACATGTCTCTGGGACCTTTGGTATCACTCTGATTTTTCATTTTTAAGAGTTATTGAGTCAATTGACTAAAATATAATTACTATATTCAACATATGGACATCTATAAAAGCCAGCAATAACTTGAGAGATTTAAAATTGATAAAGGCAGAAAATTAGGTATATTTTCAAGGTTGATATACCATACGAGGTTAATTTAGTAGTTTTTCAACTTTAGCGTGAGATTTGTGTTTTCCCCCGGCCAGTTTTAGTAATATATCAGAAGAATGTCATACATTGAGGAAGCATTAAAAGCATATATGGTAACATTGAATAATTATTCCATATCCACACAGTTATCTTTTTGGAAGGACATTTTCAGTGTGCATTGTACTATGGCATGAGCACATATCTTCAATGGCAAATTAGAATAAAGAATAGAAAAAGCACTCTTGGCAGGAGGTGTCTTGTGCATTTCTCAGGAAATACTGACAACATATCTCTTAGGAAATTTGGTGAAAGAGAAAGAAACTGTTGAACATGTGGATGAAAAAACATGACACAAAGATTTGGTGAAAGAAGATATTTCTTATTTAATGACTGAAAAGAATTAGAACAACTTCCTGGTGTCTGAAATATACTCACACATGAAAATATAAGCTAAACACAAACAATAAACCTTTCTCTTGTTAACAAATACAGAAAAAAATATTGGCTGCTGTCTCAGAGCTGGTTATAGATAATAAAGAGTCAATTAAGATATTACAGGGAGAAGAAACAGTATTCAATTGCTGTGAATTTTGAATGGTACATTGATTAAATAATTTAACAATAAGAGTCTATGAGGATTAATGAGATAGTATTTTCAAAGCCTTTTAGAGAAAGGTGTTATACAAGTATAAAGTCTAGCTATTAACAGGTACCTGCATATTTTAATGGCACATATTCTCATTCTGAAAACACACTTGACGAGCTATAATTAATCACCACAGTTTTAACTCTCTTATCATTTAGTAATTTACCTAGGATAAGTATTATGAAGAGCTATCATCAGCACTTCAGAACTTGGGCAATAATGAATACACTTCTGTAGTTTGGAGTCTTGGCTTTTTACAACTAAGAAAATTTATCTGATGTCTAATTGAGAAAGAAAGCTGCAGTAAGATTTTAATATCTTAACTCTGAGCTTAAATTTGCTTCTACACTTTAACAACTCAGCTTTTAGTAAGATTATTTCACTCTAGCAGGTAAGCAATGGATATTCATGGACATTTGCTGTGCTGAAAAACTCTGGAAATAATTGTGTGTGTGTGTGTGTGTGAGAGAGAGAGAGAGAGATCATCATATGAGGAGTCTGAGCTCTGAAGAGTTCATGTTCCACTCTCTTGGAATGGGAATGCATAACTAGAGGCTGTATCCTATTGTTGGTTCATGCTTCCTCCAGGGAATGTACTAAAAACCCTGTAATTACTAAAGTCACAACTTTCTCAATTTGTAGAGAAGATTTTTACTAAATCTAGCTATTCCTACCTTACAGTGGTTTGGGAGGCCAACAACATTTGAAGGAGAACAGTTTCTTTATGCCCTAGGGAAGAATCTTGTGTCTATTGGGTGTGATTTTATGTAAATGTATTAAAATTTTTGTTATTAACTGGAGTATTATTATGTTTTAATCAATGATAATCAGTCATTGGATTTGGGACAAACACTGGTAGGAGCAGCAGCAGCAGCAGCAGCAGCATAGCTTTCAGATTTCTATGAATCCCAATGTGAACACAGAAAGATCAACAATAGAAAAACCAAGCACCCATAGACAACATTTACAGCAAAACAGATGACAAGATATACCCTGGAACCATAAAACGCAAGATTCTGAAGACAAAGCACTTCCAGCCACAAGCCTATGGGTTATTTGTATATTTGTGGGAGAAAGAAAAGTCATGGGATGTCTGTTGGCCCTGAGAATCCCAAAATCATCCAAAGGTTTCCACTAGACAGCACAGCGCACCAGCTTTAGAACAGCTTTTGAAACTGGGAGTGGCTTAGCCTAGTACAATGGTCAGTAGTGGGAGAGACCCATGCCAGGTGTAACTCACAAGGCCCTACTTCTCTTGAAACAAACATATAACCCACCAATATCCAGTCAGTCACATACAACTGGCTATTGACTTTAGAGATTAAACAGCACAAAGATATTAGGAAAGTGGATAAGAAAACAACCCCATAATATCCTGGAAAGCAAGCTACTTCATATTTTCAATCACTATGGAAAAGAACCTAGATAACACAGATTGAGCATTCCCAGTCTGAAAAGCCAAAACCCAAAATGCTCCAAAATCCAAAACTTTAAAATGCTAACATGGTGCCACCAGTGACAAACTCTGACCTGACTCCATGAGACAGACATCAGCTGAAACACACAGGATCACTAAAACTTTGTATAAAATTATCTCCAGTCTCAGTGTATAAGATGCATATGAAATATAAATGAATTTAATACGTAGACTTTGGTCCCAATCTCAAATACTATATGTATGCAAATACACCAAAATAAGAAAAAAGATCTGATATCTGAAACACTTCTGTTTCCAAGCATTTTATATACTCAACTTCTAATAATAATAAACAACACAGTCTTGCTATGAATTTGAACTTCACTAGAAATTTCAGCAAAAAATCATGAAATATTTTATTTTTAAATATGCACTCACTTTTAATAGTGCTGGCTTTTAAAAAGGTCAGGAGACAGTGACCCATGCATCAGCAACAAGCATCCCTTGCACTTAAGTTATGGCCCTGAAACAACATTTCCCACATAAAGAAATTAGGAATTCTTTAAGATAAGGTGGATTCCAGGCCATTATAAATGAAGCTGAGAATCCTTGTCAAATCAGATGTTAAAGACTAAGCAGCAACTGGAAGGGGCACATCAAAAGGACTCAGGAACCAAAGAAAATATGTTTCCCATCCAAAAATGGCACAATTGGGTGATCACTGTTAAATATAAGAGTGGGAATAAGAGAGGAAAGAGATGTGCAATTCGGGACATGCTCAAGCTGACTTACCTCAAACGGTAGAGTTAGAAACATACCAGGGGATTCCAATTCAATCCCATCAAGGTGGCATGTACCAATGCCATCTCACTAGTCCCAGTGATCAATTTCTGTTCACAATTGATCATAATGATAGGACTAAGAACTAAGAACCAAAGGGATGACATAAACAAAAATAGTGTCTGCAAATACTAGCTGATAGAATAAAAAAGGGAGAGAACGATCCAACATGGGAAGCGGGATACACAGCAGACCTATAGAATGGCAGATGTCCTAAACAGTACTCTGGCCTCAGAATCAGCCCTTAAGGCATGCGGATCCGGCTGAAAAGCCCATGAGAGTATTTCAGGCATGGAAACCAAGACACTCTGGGGGGCGGGGGGGGGGGGGAACAAACAAACGAAAGATCTCCGTGAGTGAGATCCCAGTGGACAGAACAGGTCATCAAAGAAGGAGGTACCTTTCTCTGAAGGGAGGACAGAACTTCCACTTTGACCATGGCCTTGTTTAAATATGATCAGAGTCGGTGAACTCACGGGGCTTCCATATCCTTGGCAGCTCATGACAAGAGCCTAGGGTGATTACTGATGCCATAAACAAGAGTGTCAATTTGTTAAGTCAACAACAGGAGTCACTGTGTACTTACTCCTCATGTAGGATCTTTGTCCTTAGTGTGGTGTACATTGTGATTTAATGCTATAACTAGTACTCAAACAGTATTTTTCACTTTATGTTTCTGTGTGGGAGCAAACTGTTGAAATCTTTGCTTAATGCATGCTAAACCGATCTTCTGTATATAAAGAGAATCGAAAATGAATCTTGATGTGAATGGAAGGTGAGAGGGAGTGGGAAAGGTGAGGGTTGCGGGTAGGAGGGACGTTATGGGGGGGAAGCCATTGTAATCCATAAGCTGTACTTCGGAAATTTATATTCATTAAATAAAAGTTAAAAAAAAGATAATACTAATTGCAAATAATTAAACATTGAAACCATTCCAATATATTTAATTCATGAGCTCCTTGTTATATAGTTTTAATATTCTAGTTGATAGGGAACCAATTCATTTCATCTTGAAATCTGGTTAATAAATGGAGAGTGACTAAGTATACATACTTGGATGATAAATCTAAAGTAATTCTAGGAATTGATGTTACTATATTAGGTTAATGAATATTTTGGAGGGAGAGAAGAGAAGGGGTTTAGATTGTTACAGAGCATGGAGTCTTCAGGGGCAGGTAATGTCGCTACAATTCTTTACTCCACGAGGGAAAGAAGGATAGCTGTCTTCAAATAACTTAGAATGATCTAAATCTGTTTTGCATGATTTTCTGAAAAGTGTTTTGCTTTATAATAACATGTTACAAAAGAAATAGTCATCTATTGGTGAAATATTTTAACGGTGGACAACTAGTCTTAATTTGCCTCACTGTCTCTATGCTTTCTAGTTTTAATTTCTTATCCCTCTCACTCTAAGAAAATAATTTAGTATTATCTATCTCAATTTCTGAAAAATAAGCACATTAATTTTCTCAAGGCATATTGTCAGCAGTTTGAATGTGAGATTTTAAGCTTCTTAAAATAAATCTACTCCTTTCCTTTCATAGTTTTCATAGCACATACAAATTTGATTCAGGATTCACACACTTGCTACAGATAGATGAAGAATGATGGTATGTACCTCAATCTTTTCTCTAAATCCTTTTCCTCAATTCCTGAACCAGCTATCCTATTTTTACTTAAAATTATAAAACATTTAATTCCTACTAGATGACATTTTACACGTATGAGTGGAATGCCACAAATTCCAATGAGAGAGTGTTCTGTTCTATTAAATTAATGCCTCTGTCTGAACTTAAAATTATAGAATAAAAATTATAACAACTTGCAAACTCCTGAATCTACATTTCAATTACTCCTAATGGCTCCGACTCTTCTTTCTGGGTCTGTGAATGTGATGGATTTAACCATTGTAGGGGTAGAACAACTACAGTACACCTATTATTTTACTTCATTGCATTAGATTTTCTCAACCTTATTAGTACACTATATTTTTAAAAACTGTACTTCATATGAGTCTTCACTCCTGTTGTATTAGTTCCAAATTAGAGACCCCTAAGAATCTATGTATTTGACTGAAACTCAGAGTTAACTATCAGAAAGAACTCTAGCTTTGGGTCAAGCAGACCTGTAATGTATCC
Source organism: Oryctolagus cuniculus (assembly GCF_964237555.1). NCBI lineage: Eukaryota > Metazoa > Chordata > Mammalia > Lagomorpha > Leporidae > Oryctolagus > Oryctolagus cuniculus. Next base: position 78,952,150 of record NC_091434.1, on the reverse strand, counting down.
CCAGTATCTGCATTTAGTTAAAGAGAAAACAACATTATCTTCACTAGCAACATCTTCTTCATTCATAGAATTAAGACTGTAAGATAAACATAATAAGATTGACATGCAGGTTAAATGATAAAATAGATCTCAAATAATTGGAGCATTTTAGATATCCCCTAAATGATAATCACTCTCACTTACTTTGTAATTGTTATATTCTTAGATTTGTATTTTATACTAGAATAGATTTAATTGTGTAATAATTACTTTGCAGGAAATGTTTACTTTGGTCAGAAATATTTCATTACTTTTAAATGGGCAAATAAAATGTATATATTTATATGTACAGCATGCTGTTTTGAAATGTGCATGTACTGTAGAATGGATGAACCAAGCTAATTAACATACACATTAACTCATGTAATTATACATTTGTGGTGCTTTCACATCTACTCTTAGCAATTTTAAAGAATACAATACATTGTTATTAACTACAGTGACCATGTGATTATTAAATATGTGGGGTTTTTAAGATTTTATTTATTTATTTGAGAGGTAGAGTTACAGTCAGTGAGAGGGAGAGACAGAGAGTTCTTCCTTCCACTGTTTCATTCCCCAAATGGCTGCAACAACCGGAGTTGCGGCGATCCAAAGCCATGAGCCAGGAGCCTCCTCTGAGTCTCCCATGTGGGTGCAGGGGACCAAAGACTTGGGCCAACTTCTTCTGGTTTTCTAGTCTATAGCAGGGAGCTGGATAGGAAAAGAAGCAACCAGGACTAGAACTGGGGCTGCGGGTCGAGGATTAACCTACTGCGCAAGAGTTCTGGCCCCTTAACTATGTGTTGTTAACTATGGTGACCATATGGCACTATAGATTCCTTCCCCCTATCTCACTGAAATTTGGACTCCTATGATGTACACCTTCCAACCACCCCCACCCACCCAGCCCTTGGAAACTCTCATTTTACTGTCTGCTTGCTTGAGTTCAGTTCTTTCAAATTTCACATATAACTGAGGATATGTCATATTTGTTTTACTGTGCCTGTTTTTTCTTTTTCACTTAACACAATATACTGTGTTGAACCATGCTCTCACACATGACAGAATTTTCTTGTGATGGCTGAGAATTATTTTATTGCATTTATTTATATTTTAGACACTTTTAATGTTTTTTGATTCTTATTTTACAGTACATTTTACAAAGAGATAATAGAAATGCAAGGTACATGTTTTGCCTAGAGACCTATTAAGATGCCCACATCCCACATCAGAATAACTGGGTTTGATATTCAACTGTGGCTCCTGTTTTTAGCTTCCTTCTAATGCAGACCCTGGGAAGCAGTGGCAATGTGCTCAAGAACCTGGGACTCTGCCAACCATATGGGAAATTTGGATTAATTTCCAGGCTCCTGGTAACTTCCTGTCCCAGCAGCTGCTGGCATTTAGGGAGTGAGCCAATGGATGGGGTCTCTCTAACTTTCAAATTTTTAATAAAAATAGATACAAAAGGAGTAGGTTTTTGGTTTAGTAGTTGTTATTTGGGACACCTACATCTTACATTGGAGTGTGGTTTCCAGAGCCAGCTCTGTTCCTGATTACAGCTTCCTCTTAAGGCAAACTCTCTGAGGTAACAGGTACTTGAGACCCTTCCACTCAGAAGACCAAGACTGAGTTTTTGGCTTCTGGCTTCAGTCTTACCCAGTCTTGGCTATTACAAGCATTGGGTAAGTGAACCAGCAGAGAGGAACTCTCTTTGTCTCTCTGCTTTTCAAATAAATAAATAAATAAATAATAAATTAATTAATGATATACTGTAAAAAGATACAGTAGAAATATCAGATGTGTCTGAATATATTAATCTGTAACCTACATCTCAAACTATGGGTTCTTTTCTTTATTTCAAATTCAATCTTATTTTTTCAAAGTGTTTTCTTTTTTAATTTGCTATGTTTGGGATCTGCTGAAATTTAGTAGCATATTTTTATTTGTTTTTACCTTAGTAAGAGGTAATTGACAAATAGATAGTCAATAATGATCTCTAACACATTAACTCCTTGCCTTCGCTGTTCCTGGTCAACATACAGATTCCTTTCCCTTAATATTTTGATCTAGACAAAGACAGTCATTCATTTCTGCAGTTCTAAGATTATGCTTTCCCTTTGTCCTCTACCACTGATTTCCTGAAATAAGCATATGCTAGGATAAAAACTGAAGACAAGTAGTAAGACCTGGGAAACCAAGAAAAAAATGAAATTATTTGGAGTTGTTTCTGGTTTTGTTTTGTTTTTTTTTTTTTTTTCTCTCCCAATTGAAGCAACTTGGATTCCTTGTGGCTATTACCCATCTTTCAAGCTGGCATCCCCCTCTGTCATATAATTTCAAGCATGGAAAGAAACTCAAACTGTTTGAACAAATCTTCAAGTTGTCTTTTCAAAAAAAAAATTTGAGAGTTCCTGATCAATATGTAAATGTATTCTGAACAAAAGAGGTGCATGAAAAGTTGAGACTGCCTACTCCCTATCTAAAGCAAGTGCTGGATGGTGGTGACATGAATTTGGATTGGCAGGGGAATGATGGAGCAACACTACCTCCTGGAGCCCCAGTTAAGGAGAAGAGAAGAAGCATGTCGGGGTCTACTCTGTGGCACAAAGGTTAAACCATGGCTTTGAGACTCAGACATCCCATATTAGAGTGTCAGTTGGAGTCTCAGCTGCTCCACTTCCCTTCTAGCTCTCTATTAAGGCACCTAGGAAGGCAACAGAAGATGCACCAAGTACTTGGGCCCCTGCTACCCATGTGGGAGACATGGATGGAGTCTCAGCCTCCTGATTCAGCCTGGCCCAAACCTGGCTTTTGCAGCCATTTATAGAGTTAACCAGCAAATCCGAGGTTTCTATTCACTACTTTTTTCCCTCTTTCTCTCTCTGCCACTCAACCTTCCAAATAAATAAATCAATCTTTTAAAAATCCATTAGTTATGACTGTCAGCATATTTGAAAAATAAATATCATTTCCAACTTTTTAAAAACTAACAGAATCTGTTTCTTAGTGAGTGTGTCAGAGGTTTAAAAACTGATGCTCTCAGTTTTTTCCGTAACATTTAAGAATCTGTTTCTTTTTTGAGTCTGTCAAATCTTTTAACAAATTGGAAGATTGCTGCTTTTTCAGTTATATTTTTTTTTTCCTGGATGAACATGATACAACAAATCTGTTTTGGTATCGTTAAAATCAGAGTTGGCTTATTAAAATAGTTAAATATTGGTTGCTCTCTTTAAGGATATGATTTATTCTTTGGAAATTGAACTGTTCTTGTGTTTACCCTGGGAAGCCGAGTACTGATTTTACTAATTGGACCAACAGTTTTTGTACATAATCAGATGCTCAGTTAATAAGGAATGATAGTCACATTGTACCTATATACCCTTTGGTACTCCTAAAGCAGAGTCAATGTTACTAAGGACACTGTCAAAATGTAATGTTTCTAAGGGGCTCACTGGGGAATAAGAAAAAGAGTCATTTTGAGTATTGTCAAATATAAATAATTAGGGTACTCTTATTCCTGTTGTTTAGTTTTAACTTATGGGTTCATCTAGTGTACATCTCTGAAAAATTTTTACTGTGGAATATGTGTAATAAAAGCTTTCTCACTAATGATCATTGATAAATTACCTGCAAAATGGTTATACTTAACACATATTTGTACATAAAATATTTCATAATATTCATTTAATATCCTAGAATTAATCATTGAATGGGACTATATATAAAACTTCCAAAGACTTTTTCTGGTTTAAATCCACTTGTACAATATTTTCAGTTTTTCAAAAATAGTTTTCTTTAACATTTTCAGTTCTTAGTGCCTCAAAATGTTAAAGCTTGATTTTGCTAGAATTGTCTTCAAAATTATACTCTGATGGCCTCTGAAAACCAATAACTAAAAGCAAATAACTATATAACTTAACACAAGCTTAAGGGTTAGAGTTTAACATCATAAACACTTAAGATCATTTTAAAGATGTAATATTGGTGCACATCAGCATTGTGAATTTCAACCAATTTCAATTTTCTAAAGGATATTGATTAGAGAAGAAATAATATTTTCAAAAATTTAGGACCTTTTAAAGTAAAGCAAGAACAGTAAGAAATAGATTTTAGCATGAATCATAAATAAAATTCAAATATCATTATCACTGCTGATACTAATTGTATAAGCACAATATTGTTTTTGGAAATCACATATCCTGGTATTAAAAATCTGAGTGCTTTTATAATACATTATGTATAGATTAGCACAGTTACAATATAAGCTGTATAGTATCAATTTGTTCTTCCAAATCACATATCATCATGTAGAGACATATGGTTCCCACCTTGAATATAATATTCTGTCACTTTAATATTATCAATGAAATACTGTGTCTCGACTGATGTTACTCATCATTTGCTAAAATTGCTTAAAATATTCTAAAATAATTGCAACAATTATGCCATGATATGCTGTCAAATGTGTAGATATTATAGGAAAGAAATTAAGACATGTGTTGCAATATTTTAAGAAAAAAAGTCAAATTATGAGTTAAATTATTATTCATAATTTAAAGCAGTGTATCTCTAATTCTCTTTCTCTCTTAGCATTCTGGTCCTTTGCATAAACTGATATCTAACTCTATCATAATCTATTTTCACCTAAGTGTCCATTTGTTCTCTAAACTCCCACAATTTACCTCCTACAGGTAGCCTTTTAAAATCCTCCCCAGTCATGGTAAGTGTAAATTTATATACGCTTTCTTTCTTCTGATTAGGCTGAATTTTTTAGATTTATTTATTTAGTTGTTAGTTATTTTTGAAATGCAGAGTGACAGACAGAGGGGGAGAGAGAGAGAGAGAGAGATTGTCCATTTGCTGGTTCACTCCAAAATGGCTGCCAACAGCCAGGTCTGTGCTAGGCCAAAGCCAGAAGCCAGGAACTCCATCTGGGTCTCCCACATGGTGGCAGGGGCTCATCTTCTGCTTTCCCAAGTGCATTAACAGAAAGCTGGATCAGAATCAGAATAGCCAAGACCCCAATTGGCACTCTGATATGGAATGCTTGTGTCAAAAATGGCAGCTGCACCCAGTGCCCACCCCTAGGCTGAATGTTCTTGAGGGACAGTATTTGAATCACCTTTGGAAATACAAAGCTCTCCAACTGCATTAGATCCCCCTAAAAACTCAATAAATGCTAGTGTAAAGAGTGCTATTATAGCACTGGTTCAGAAAGGCAGCAAGGATCCAGATTGTAATAAAGGTTGTAGGAATGATTTTAAATGTCCTGAATGCAATATACATTCAAAACAATGAAGACATTATAGAAGTTTAAATAACAATACATTCATGATGCATTGTGCAATATCTCTTTTGATCCTCACAATCCATGGAGTACCTACCCTTATTATCCCTACCTTATGTACAAAACTGTTTTTGGTCCAATTAGTAAAATCAGTACTTGGTTTCCCAGGGCAAACACAAGAACAGTTCAATTAGAGGCATCTACATTACAATGAGTTCTGATCCAAAGTCAAATAGGTAATAACCCATAAGTCAGCTTAGCATTCAAATTTAACCAGCAGAGTAAGACTAATGATGGAACTCCTAATCTTTTCACTCTGGTTTCTGAAAGGAACAATCACATAACTCAAGGATAGAAGCATATAAACTTTAGTGACTACAAAGCAGAAATCTAGAGTATCAGAGGTTGAAATGTTTTGATGAGTATATGGTATCTCTATCACTATTTTATAATATACTTCTTCATTTTAATTAAAATAATTTCCAATGACTCAACTGTGTTTAAACACAGATAATACTAAATGTTATATATAATGCCTACATGATACCCACTTTCTATTTAAGAAGTAGGTGTTTCAAACAGATAAGAAAAAGAAGCATAAAACTTAAATCTGTTACTTCACACTTTGGTCTAGAACTAACATTGACTTTTTCCAGGTAGACTTAACCTGTGACCATAGTCATCACGGTGCTTGGAGAATAAAAGAAGTCATTGAGATAGTGATTCAATTACCTAGAAGTGAGAATTTCAGGCACTGCAGACATACATATAATTTCAATAAAATGACAGAAGCAGTAGAAGGTGCTTTAATCAGACAATAGACCAGCCAACTGTTTAAAATTGCATATGAATTTCTCAGAAAAAAAAAAGTAGAGAAAGGAGAAATAGAAAGCTTTTTATTAACCTGGAAAAATAAAGAAGTGAAAATAATCATTTAAAGTAATACAGGGATGCCTGCTATTCAAATATATAATACATTATAATAATAAACAACTACATGTAGGCTTCTTATAGAAGATTATGGTAATATTTCCCAGAATGCAAATATAGCTTTTGATACTGTTATACCTTCTCAGTCACTTAAATTATGTTTAACCTTGAATAAATCACCAATACTCCCCAAGTTTTAGTTTCCTTAGAGAAATGTACCTATTTCCAGGTTGAGCAAGTGGTGATAAATTTGAAAATGAAGAGGTGCAATATAAGGGGAAAGCATTATTTTTAACATGTTAAGCAACAACACAGAAATAGTGAAAACGCCAATTAGAGAAACAATTCAAGTACTGAAATCTCAGGGAAAGACAATGTAGATGTTATTTTTTTCTTTTGTGCATTTCAACTGACTTGAAACACAGTATTTAGTTATGCACAAATTATAACTGTGTTTTGTGAGTTGTATGCTTTGGTTCAGGGTGAAAGTAAGGGTCAGAATGTTTTTGCCTTTTGGAAGAGTTATTATTTTTAAATATGTTATTTAAAAAACACACAGCCTCATCCAGCTTTCCAGCTCCAGAAGACAAGAAAGAAGCTTAGTGGGTAATGGGAGAGGCTGCTACTTTGAGCCTGAGTGTTAGTCTGCTGTCTCCAAAATCAGGACCCTAATTGGCGTCTCTCCCAATCAAAATCAAGAGGACTTTTTTGGCCAGAATATACAGATACCAGAAAGCTACTCAAATAATATTTTTTCTGACCTCTTAAAACAAATTCTGTTCTGAAGTAGCAGGAGACAAGCAAGAAGAAATTCTGGAGAATTTCAAGGAAGATTCTCATATTTTGAATATTTGTTTCTTGCCAAAATTAAAATGGAAAAAATATTAAAAAGCAAGTTGAATTTCTTAGCACTTTTAAACAGTCTATCATGGATTACAGTACCTTTTCCTAAATCATAATTATATTATTATATCTATTCCTTTTTAGAAATTCCAACTATAAAGTAATCAATAAATAATGACAGAATCAAGAAAAAAATGATGAAATATTTCTTAACACTAACAAAATTCTACCCATATTAACTGAATTGATTAAAATGTACATGTTATGGAATTTGCATTTGACCACATCACATATTCACTCATTAGGTTGTGTAAACCGTGAGTTTGTCTTCTATTAGAACTACTTCTCAATCTAGAAGGTAGAGATATTTGCTCAGGTAAAAGTAAGCACCATATGGCATGTTTAAAAGTACTTTAAAAGTAGCAACCTTATGCAATACTAAGGTATAATGGCAGTTTTATTATCACTAGGGCCCAGTGAGACAGACAGTATGTATTAATTTTGAGGTTGCAAGAAAGACTATAACGTTATGTAACATTTGCCTTTTCAGAGCATTGAATCAGTAAGGTGGATTCAAGTCATTTACCTCATGCTTCACTGGGCAATTATGTCTAGACATAGCCCTTTTTGTGTCTCCTCTGGTGTAAGTTGTTATAGTGTACATTGTGAAAATGTACTAAACTCAACCGCTGGGAGTTTCCAGTTAATCATGCCTATTGTTATCCTCAGGTTGATAAAATAGATTATTCCAGGTGATGGGCAAGACCCAATTTGTGTTGTTTCAGATTTGAAGTTGGTATTTTCTGTTGAAAACCTTGCTGAACACTTCTAGCAAAATGTTGGTATTTAGTAATGAAGTCAGAGAAAACTTTTTTCTTATCAATGAATTTTGGAATCCAAATTGGAAATGACCTTACAATGCATTAAAAATTAAGTTTAAACTAAGCCAACTGTCAGCCAATACTTCCAGCTGGAACATTCAGGATACAATAAAATTAGAAAGTTGGAAAGAAAACATATTCTAAACAAATGTACTTGATTTACAAGTCAGACTTCACATGTCAAAGTTCCTGATATTTCAGATTCACTTCGACTGTGCATGCCCACAGAGGTACACTTTCGAGTTACAGAAGAGTGCTCCGCTAAATGTGAAGCCTTTTGTGCTCCATTACACAAAGACAGGAGGATGTCGGAAACTGTGCGAGAGACCCTGCTGCTTCCTTGCAGTTAGGATAAATTAGCAATCTAGTAAACCTTAGAAATGCATTTAAGCCCCTCTCCATCTTTGACCAACAGAAGCTTTAAGAAACTAAGGACTCTTCTAAAAATGAAAAAGTTAGCAAAAAAAATTATAATCTCCTTACAAATGACTTCAGTAGCTAGATAGATGCTCATGATGATGATGTTGCTAATGCTAATGATGATGATAGCAATAATTCTCATGTATTAAATGTCTACTATGGACTTTATGCGTATCATTAGATCTTCATAAAAACTCTGTATAGTTGCTCCTGTTATTCCTGTTTTACAGATGAGAAGACCAAAGTTCACACTTCTTAAGCCTGAGAAGGTCATAAATGACAGATGGCAGAACTCAATCAGGAGCTCAAATACACCTGACTATCGTGTTTTCACCCCTAATTATCTTCCTATATGACATAACCCAGGGAACTTGAGCTCCTCCAAAAACACACTGTGTTGGTTTATGTAGTAAGTTTTTACTTCAGAAACATGAAAGTTTTAGATAAACTCTTTCCTCTCATTGCTTCCACTGACATGGAAATCACACCACTCATGTCTGAAAGATACCTGTTTGTTGGCAGGAAGAGACTTGGAATAATGCTTGTCCACATAGGACATAAAAACTGCAAAAGTTACCTCTCACACTAAAAGGGCAATAAGCAGAGTTGGAGGTTGGTCTGGTCATTAAACCAACACTCTATTTTTTTACAGTGTGTTACTGGAAACTTAAATGAGCACAGTTGGAGAGGGGCACTTTCTATTTCTGAAAGCCAAAGAAGATCTCCAGTTTCATGTCATTCCCCGATGGCATAATGGTATATGCAATCACTTAAGCCAAGCACACAACTTATGTCTTTTTTCTCCTAACGGCTTCACGTTCAGAGAAAGTAATTTCTTCTCTTTGCTCTTGGACATCAAAGGAAGAAAATCCAAAACCATGCGACTCAGAAATATCTAGTTGATTCCATTTTAGTTTATGATTTTTGTATCTTGGCTCTAACTTCCAGGCTATATTCACAAACTTGTTTGATACACCTTTAGATTTAAAAGGGCAGACACAGAATTCATAAATTTGAGAAAAAGGTAAAAAGAACTGGATCATTAACCTTTAAAAAAGAAAGCCTTGCATTGACGTTGGCTGGTAATGGCCACCTTAGGCATCATTCTACTTAAAAATGGAAGATATGGGTCATATATTGCTTATAAATTATACAGCTAGAAATCAACCTTCATCTGAAAATCTTAATTGAAATAATTCAAATGTATTTTAAATAAAACTTCTGATCAGCGATAATTATTGCACTGAAAATAAAAGTATCTGTGAGTGATAAAAATGTGAACAAGGTTTAGCCTGCCCAGGGGCAAGTAGGTAGTGCATTGATTAAGTCACTGCTTAGGATGCCTGCCTCCCATGTTAGAGAGCTAGTTTGTGTGCTGGCTCCACTTCTGGTTCAGGCTTCCTGCTAATGTGCACCCTGGGAGGCAAGGGGGGATGGATCAAGTGCTTTGGTCTGACCATATGAACAACCCAAATTTAGTTCCAGACTCCTACCTTCAATATATCCTAGCCTTGGTTGTTGTGGACATTTTAGGAGCAAACCAAATGGAATCTCTCTCTCTCTCTTTCTATCTCAAATAAAATGAAAATAAATAAAAAAAAATTAAAAGAGCGGCTGATGTTGTGATGTAGTAGGTAAAGCCACCAGCCGCAACACCAACATCCCATGTGGGTGCTGGTTCATGTCCTGCTGATCCAGTTCTGATCCAGCTCCCTGCCAATGACCCGAGAAAGCAGCAGAAGATGGTTCAAGTGACTTGGGCCCCTGTCACCTACGTGGGAGACCCACATGAAGTTCCTGGCTCCTGGTTCCCACCTGGCCCAGCCCTGGCTGCTGTGGCCTTTTAGGGAGTGAACCAACAGATAGAAGATCTCTCTCTTTATATTTCTCCTTCTTTCTGTGTAACTCTGCCTTTCAAATAAACTCATTTTAAAAAAGCTGTGAAGAGATTCATCCCTCTCTGAAGAAGATGAAGTACAAATAAAGGAGATAGGGCTTGAGTACAAATAGGCAGGACATAAAGAAACATGAGATAGAATGGATACAGATAAATGGCTTCATCTCTCATCTCCTACTATTCTACCCCTCACTCATGCTGCTCTGGCCAGATTGCATCTTTTTTGGTTCCTTGCATGACCAAGTACTCTCCAGTCTTGGTGTATGTATACTTGCTTTCTTCTCTGCTCAGATATGCATGAGGGTTGCTCATTCATTTTCATCTGAACTTTCCTCAAACGTTGTTTCTTAGTGGCACTTTCCCTCTTTACCCTGTTTAAAATTACAGCCTCTTTGCCTACTTCTCATTGCCCTTGCCCACCTTATCTTTCATTGTCCTAATTAACAAAATTTTCAAATACAGTATAATGTTTTCCTATGTGATAACATTGCTTGTGCTTCTTACCACATATAACATACTGTTCTTGGCACAGAGTAAGCACTCTGAAGTACTTGTTGAATAAACAGATCAAGTATTGATAGGTTAGGGTGGAGGCTCTCATGACAAAGAAATTAAAGTAGGGTAATAGCTAGAGCATTAGCAGGGTCCAGACTAAATGAGGTTCTTAGTAAAACTTTGGAAATTTAAACATATTTGTAAGAAAAATGTAGAGGGAGCCAGTGCCATGGCTCATTCGGTTAATCTTTCGCCTTGCAGCGCCGGCATCCCATATGGGCGCCGGGTTCTAGTCCCGGTTGCTCCTCTTCCAGTCCAGCTCTCTGCTGTGGCCCGGGAGGGCAGTGGAGGATGGCCCAAGTGCTTGGGCCCCTGTACCCGCATGGGAGATCAGGAAGAAGCACCTGGCTCCTGGCTTCGGATAGGTGCAGCTCCAGCCGTGGCTCCCATTTGGGGAGAGAACCAACGGAAGGAAGACCTTTCTCTCTGTCTCTCTTTCTCACTATATAACTCTGTCAAATAAAAAAAAAATAAATAAAAAGAAGTAGAGGCTTGGGAAAGGGAAAATAATTAAGAAAAATGAGTTGATAGAGGGTCAAAGACCTGTAAGATTGAAGGACCCAGGCCTCCAGGGCTAAGTAAACCAATAAGCTGTCTTTCTCAGGGTATTCCACATCCTGAAAGATAGGATTAAAATGGAGAGATATGGTGAGAATAAAGAGTGACTTTTAAAGGGGAGAGAGTGAAGCTTAGGAAGCCTATCTTCTCCAAGGCCCTTTATAAAGAATGAAGGATGTAGGGTGAGAAATTGGGGACTTCTAGGAGTATAAAAATTGAAATTGGGCACCCAATAGAGTGCTAAAGAGACTTCTAGAGATGAGTAGAATGGATTTTGTGAACAGAATTTGACTGTAGGTAAATAATGTGTATTTACAGAGGAATCAAGCTTATATAAACTTCTTATCATCCAGTAGAAAGAGCACAGAGAGCACAGTGTGGGTGTCACTTAGGCCCATAAATCAAAGCAGCAAAGTGCCAGCAAGTACAACTAGGAGGTAGAGCAAGTGAAATACTGATTTCAAAACACAGTATTGAAGTACATGGTTTCTTTTGTTGGTAGTGATATATAATGATTTATAAGGATTAGACTTCATGGTAGAGAGTAATGGGACAGTAGTACACTGAAGCTCATCACTGAAGCTGATTGTAGCCTTAACAAGTTTGAAGTTTCCACATATACCTTGATTTTATCATCCACAAAACAGGAACAATATTAATACTTTTCTCATAAGTTCATTGTGATGAAAAATGGATTTTATTATAGACTGGAGAAAAAGTATTTGAAGAGTGGCTAAAATCTAATATAAATGCGAGATAAAGTATCTAAAAGTGTGTTACTATAAGAATGTTAACTGTAAAAAAATAAAAAGGTATAGGGGCAGGTATTTGGCACAGCTGTTAAGACGCTAGTTGAGATGTATACATCTATATTGGAGACTCATTCAAGTCTTAGCTCAGTTTGTGAGTTTAGCTGCCTGAGAATGTGTACCCTGTGAGACAGCGGATGATGGCTCACCTACTGGGTCCCTGCTGCTTATGTAGTAGACCAGGATTGAGGGCCAGGCTCCTTCCTAGCTTTAAGCTGGACCAGCTATGGCTGTTGCAGGCACTTGGGGAACAAATCAGTGCATGGATCTCTTTCTGTGTCTGTCTGTCTGTCTGTTTGTCTTTGAAATAAAATGAAAACTGGTACTTGCCTTGTGGTATAGTAGGTTAGGTTGCTACCTACAGTATCAGCATGCTGTATTAGCCCTGATTCAAGTCTGAGCTGCTCCACTTCCTGATCCAATACCCTGAAGAGGGGTCAAGTACTTGGGTCCCTGCCACCACATGGGAAACCGAGATGGAGTTCCAAGGTCCTGGCTTTGGCCTGATCCAGCCTGGGAACATTGCAGCAATTTGGAGAATGAACCAGCAGATTTTAGCCACTCTTTCTGTCTTTCTCTTTCTGTCTGTAACTCTGTCTTTCAAATCAATAAATGCATCTTAAGCTTGAGACTGAAGTTTCACTGTCTTCATCTTCTTCTCTTGCAAAACATGACTCCCGTGAAACAGATCTATTCATATTCCTCCCACAGTTCAAGACACATGCCTATCTCTAAGGCTTTGGTTTTCTTATGGCCTATGTTCAAAATACTTTCACCTTTCTTAGTATCTATGTCTTCTCCAATCCTTAGAGATAACTTTCCCTTCTGAATGTTTCTGTGACACAATTTGTGTGTCACCTAAATTGTCTTTTCTCAGGCTATCTCCCCTCAACATTAGAATAGTTAGATAGGAGTAAAATGTTTTGGGTTCTAATGTACAGTAGGGTGACTGTAGGTGATGATGATACTGTATTGGGTATTCCTCTAAGGAACTAGAAGAAAGGCTTTTGAATGTTTTCATCATAAAGAAATGTTAAGTGTTTGAGGAGATAGATTTTTAACATGATTTATCATTACACAAGATACACATATAGAAACATAGCATGGTATCCCGTGAATATGCACAATTTTTATGTCACTTGAAAATAAAAAAAATGTACATGGAAAATATGTACCCTTGCAGACTACCTAATATGTATTATGTGCCCCAAAGTGTACATTACTGGTAAAATCATATAGTATTCATTTTGATCATTCAACAATGGATGCCAAAGGAATAAAACTGTATAATTGTGAAAGTGGATATTGTAGGAATCACACCTTTCTGCTCATGTATGATCATCAAACAAGAAAAAAGAGAAAATAGAAAGTGGGAATACATAGTTTCCAAGGATAACAGCCAAGAACTTGCCAATCACATGAGCAGAGTCATATATTAAAATAGCTTTTCTCCATAATCACGTGAAATAAACCTGACATCCAAAATTATCTCCAAGACTCAAGAGGGTCTTTGAAAGCCAGTTGCTGAAAATTACCAAGATAAATCCTTTAAGACTGTATTGCACTAAAATAAATCTCCCAGAACAATTTGGACCAAAAACAAAGCTAGTCTGGGGAATATAAAGTAGTCAGGTATGATCAAATTACACTGGCTTAATTCTAGATTTTAGACTGAGATTCTGGATACATTCAGAACTTTCTGTTTTCGTTTCCACTGTTTTGCTCATATCTCAAGCCTATTGCTAATCCTTTGGTACTTGTTCCATGGAAAACCTGAGCACTCTGCAGTAGCACAATGAATCATCATAAGCTGGTGTTTACACACAGTCTCACTCAGAAAGTATAATCAAGTTAGCACTGTTGTCTATTAATGTTTGGGAGAAGCTACATTCTAGTTTTTAGTGTCATTGAAGTAAGGATCATGGTTTTAGAAGTTTTCAAGGCAGGTGACATGCATGAGTGCAATGGGAAAACATCAGGTACACAACATATTCTCTGTGCAAGGATGTGTAGAAAAGTCAGCCAGATCTGCCCTTTAGAAGCTTCTGTAACTTAGACTGGACTGATTTGTCTTTCTTCTTGCCTATAAACATAGGCCTAATGCAGCCACATCTTTAGAATGTTCAGGGGAAGCTTGAAATCCTGGTTTTTAAATGTCAAATGTATGAGTTTTAAATGTTTCTTTATTTTAACCTACTTGAAAGAGTGAGATAGAGGGATATCTTCCATACCCAATACAACATCCAGCTGTGCCATGCTGAAGCGAGGAAACTGAAACTCCATCTGATTCTCCCACACGGACAGCAGGAGTCTAAGATTTGATTTATCATCTGCTACCTTCTAGGTGCATTAGCAGGAAGCTGGGTCAGAAGTGAAGTAGCTGGAACTCAAGCTAGAATGCTGATATGGGGTGTGTGCATCCGAATCAGTGGCTTAACCCACTGTGCCACAATTCCTTCCCCAATATACATTTTAAAAGTTGATTTTTCTAAAATATCGTAGCTCAAGCAGAACATATCTGTTATGTCCTGAAAACCACCGCTTTTCAATTTTTTACTTGAATTCCACATGATGACCCCCTTCAGTGTCACTTCAGTTCAATAATCACAGAAAAAAAAACTTACCTATAAAATGTTAAAAATAACCATTATACTTTTTTGTGCTACATTTCCACACATAGCTGGAAAAAATCCTTATCTAAAAATAACAGGGAAGGCTTTGAAATGCTATGTGGATACCATGAGGCCAAGGGCAGAAGTTTTTAAGAGGAAATGCAGATTGCATGATATCTTGCCCCTATTTGATTCAGTGCATGCCCTGTAGACTGAATATATTCCTTGAGCAATAGTCCAGATGTCATCATTGGGTCCTCTGTGTCAGCAGAGACTTTGAAAGGTACAGTATTTTTAGAACTCTTTCACTGAGGCTGCTATTGCTACCATTAATCTATTAGTCTCTGGTTTTTCAGGAAGCCCCTTGAAAATATTGTTTGAGCAGCAACATGGATAAAGCAAACTTTATCTCACTTGATAAAATATAAATGAGAGGAATGGCTGGTCCTTCTTGAAATAGGTTGTACATTTAAAAGGCTTCTGCAGCATGTGGTGCTTACCAGAAGTCACAAAATAATGCCCCACCTCTACCTGCATCCTGCATTCTCAGCAACAGATTGAAAAGGGAACTTAGTTCCAATTCTTTTTATTATGGAATAACTTTTGAGCTGTGATCTGTTTAGGCAACCCTGCAGGATCCTTTCTTAGTGCCCAAAAGTCATGTTTCTGTTTAGCAGTAAACATAACTTAAAGGTTGGAAAGGGTAAAATATGCTCTGCACTTAGAAGTCAGACAACCAAAGTAAGTTCCGAGTGTTTTACACAGTAAGTGTTTTCTTGTTCCTACAGAAGGGGGAGCACACAGCAGAAGCCTCAGTTCCTGCAGTGAAGCAGATTTACAATAGCTACTACCTTCAAAAGAGAGGGGAAAGAAAGTAAAAGGGAAAGGACCAAACAAACAAAAAGATGCTAAAGGCAATACATTCATATGAAAGGGTAAAGAGTGAGGAGATGACAAAAGGAGAGCTGTTTCCTAGCCTTTCTCCCATCTGTTTTTGTCCCCTTTCCATTGTAGTGCATTTAGGATGTAGCATTTTCTTTTCAAAGCTTTACAACAGAACCCAAGCAACTCAGACATTTTGATCAAAGTGTGGCCTGGCCCTCACATAAAAGACTCTAACTCAGCACTTAAAATGGTTCAATTTTTGACTATAGGATGTCTTTTCCCTTCATATTTTTAGCCAGTGAATTCTTGGCATCAACAACAACAACAACAAAACAAGTTGAGAAATTTTAATGTCAGTTGAACTAAAGCAGATTTTTGAGACTCAAAAAATGCTCTGTGACAGATATTCTTTCCTCTGCAGATCTCTGCTGTCTCGCTAGGGTTCCTTTTTAAGAATGGCTCCCGTTTTACTTCATTATTGGTCTACAAAGCCCATCTCCATCCCACTGAAGAAAGTAATTTTCTGACGTTCTCAATGGATGCTTAGAGGGTGCTACTCTGCAGACCCCTGTACTTGTCTCTCCTCTAGATTTTCATCAACAAGGAACTGTCTTTGTGCTGCATAGGGAAGAGTAGCTGAGATGCAATTACTCATCGAAACTCAAAATGGCATAAAACAAAGATAATTTAACACAGCCAGCCTTCAGAGTCATTTTAAAGCATAGGAGGATGACAGAGTAAATGAAGAAACCATTCTCAAAATGTTTTTGTGATAAGTTAATTTGTCCTTTATAATGCAGCTATTTTATAGTACACAAATAACTTAATATTGGCATTCTAGCAACTTGTTTGCTATTAGTTTCCAATATATGTAATTTTGATGGCAATTTTCAAAGTATAGAAGGTAATTCCAGCTTTTGTTTTTCAAGTGTCACTTGTCTGAACAGTTCACTGAACTTTCCTAAGAAAAGGCAAGCTTTCTCTGTTTTATTTAAAGTAAAGAAGGAAAGTATGAGCATTCACACTTGAGAGTGGAATGCCAGTAGAAAGTTATTGTTACAAGAGGTAACTACCTCGCTGCCTGCAATCACTGTCTTTTACAGTCATGTGGAAGGAAAGATATGTGCAGAGTTCAAAAAAACTGATTCAGGATGTTGGAATGACAATTTCTTATGATTGGAGCAAGTAGTCAGGTATTCATTGCAAGAAAGGAAAGGGATGGAAATTTCTTGTTTCACCAATTGAGACACAGAGATTAAAAATAGGAGGAAAATTTGAGACAAGGATGTGCTAAGAAAGCTGCCATCTGAGCCAGAAAAATCTCGGATACGAAGAGGACGTCTCATGTCTGGAAGCTAAGCAAAATTGATGCCATCTTGATCTGAAACTGCGCAGAATACCTAGAAGTTAATGTCATCATAGAGAAAGAGTTAATTTCAAGGTAAAAAGTCAGCATTAGGAAGAATTTTATAATCAAGTGTGAATTAATTAAGATTGTTCATGGTAGTTTAATGGTTCTTCCTCAAATCAATACGTACAGAACTGAGCAGTTACAGATTAAAAGGCAGATTTATATTAAGTTCTGTGTTCCTATCTTCAGCTTGGCTCAGTCCTGGCTATTACAGACTATTTGAGAGGAACCAACAAATGGAAGATCTTTCTTTCTGTCTGTATCTCTGTCTTTTAAATAAAAGTGAAAATAGATTAATAATAAAAAATGTGAAACAGAATTTGGAAACTCACTAGTAGCACTATTAATAATAGTAAAAAAAGTAGATACAACCCAAATGTTTGTCAACTGATGAATGAATAAATAAAATATGGTCTTTCAATACAAAAGAATACTATTTAGCTTTAAAAAGAAATGAAAGCTGGTCTTGGTTTTTCTGATGATTTAGTTCATCTTCAAGTTTCCAGTTTTCAAAGGTTGAATATACTATCATGTTATGGAGTATCACTTCCTCAGAATTGCTCTTTTGTGGAGTTAATTCTTGAATTTCACATCTAATGTCAAAGATTGGAAAGTACCATCTTGAGAAATTCCCTTGCCCTCCATTTATAGGTCTTCTTGCTTCAACAAGAGAATTACATCTTACTTCAGAGACCAATATCTTACTGAAACAAGGTTGCTATAGTTCTTCAGCATCACATCCCTCTATAGGCTTCTGTGAACCAAATCCAGCTGCTGCCACTCCTAACTGAAGGCCATAGTCCCATAGTTAAAAGACACAAATTCCTAAAAGCTGGAGTTGCTCATTCAGAAGCAGAAGATACCACACAGCCAAAAATGATGGAGAGCTGCTGATATTCAGTTGCTGATCAAACATGATGGCCCTTTTCCAATACTGCAATAAGCAGTGTTGGAATAAGTACAGAATATGTACTTGGAGGAAACAATTTGAATGCAGGGATGTGGAAAAAACCTTTGACAGGAAGTAACATCTCAGTATACATCACAGAATACACTCTTTTTTTTTTATTTATTTTTTGACAGGCAGAGTGGACAGTGAGAGAGAGAGAGAGAGAGAAAGGTCTTCCTTTGCCATTGGTTCACCCTCCAATGGCCGCCGCCGCCAGCGCGCAGCGGCAGGCGCGCAGCGGCAGGTGCACCCCACTGATCTGATGGCAGGAGCCAGGTGCTTCTCCTGGTCTCCTATGGTGTGCAGGGCCCAAGTACTTGGGCCATCCTCCACTGCACTCCCTGGCCACAGCAGAGAGCTGGCCTGGAAGAGGGGCAACCGGGACAGAGTCCGGCACCCCGACCAGGACTAGAACCCAGTGTGCCGGCGCCGCAAGGTGGAGGATTAGCCTAGTGAGCCACAGCGCTGGCTACACAGAATACATTCTAAAGGGGGCTGTTGCTTTGGCATAGCAAGTAAAGCTGCCTCTTGAAATGCCTGCATCCCAAATAGGCACTGGTTCAAGTCCCAGCTGCTCCATTTCCAATCCAGCTCCTGCTAATGTGCCTGGGAAAGTAGCAGAGGATGATCCAAGTGCCTGGGCCCCTGCACCCATATGAGACACCCATAAGAAGTTCCTGGCTCCTGGCTTCTGTCTTGCCTAGCCCTGGATGTTGCGGCCATTTGGAGAGTGAACCAGTAGATAGAAGATTCTCTCTCTTCTCTTCCTCTATCTCCTGTAACTCTGTATTTTGGAAAAATAAAATGAATCTTTTAAAATAATTTCATCCTGGAGAAAAACCCTATGACTACAGCAATTATAGGAAAGCCTTCAGCAAGAAATTTATCTCATTGCATATTAAAGAATTCACATTGAATACAGAATTTAATCCATGTCTCCCAAGTGGGTGACAGGTACTCCATTGCCTCCAGGGTACACATAAGCAGAAAGCTGAATCTATCCAAGATTCAATTCAGGCACATTAATATGGAATGTGGGTGTCCCAAGCAGTGACTTAAGCACTGTGTCACACACCTGCCCCAGGATTTTAGTTATTTAGAGGAAATGCCAAACTGTTTTCCAAGTGCCTTCACTATTATAGATTCTCACCAACAATGTGGGGATTTCAGTTTTTCCACATCCTTTTTTTTTAAAAGATTTGTTTATTTGTTTGAAAGTCAGTGTTACACAGAAAGCGAGAGAGAGAAAGAGAGAGGGAGAGAGAGAGAAAGAGAGAGAGAGGTCTTCCATCCACTGATTCACTCCCCAAATGACTGCAATGGCTGGAGCTACACTGATCCAAATCCAGGATATAGGAGTTCCCTCCAGGTCTCTGTTGCAGGTGAAGGGGCCCAAGGACTTGAGCCATCTTCTAATGCTTTCCCAGGCCATAGCCGAGAACTAGATTGGACGTGGAGCATTCAGGACTTGAACTGACACCCATATTGGATGTCGGCACTGTCGGCGGCAGCTTTACTGGATACGCCACAGCACTGGCCCCTCCACACCCTTGTCACCATTTGTTATTGACTTGACTTAGTAAATTTATTCTACAAATTGATGCATTGTGGTAAGAACTGTATACTAGGGACCTTCAAAAAGTACGTGGAAAAATAGAATTAGAAGACAATGCAAATCTACAATGAAACTTTTGCAGCCCCACATGTGTATTTTCTAATATATACTGTATGCATTTTCTCACAAGTTTATTATATGTTGTGAAAGAATGTTTTAACCAACAAAGCTATAAGCTATTCAAATAATTCTTTTCACAACTATTATAAATAAGGCAATCTGCTATGGAAGGTTATTCACTATAAGAAGAAATACTGCCATAGGCAAAGACTTTTTGGATAAGACACCAGAAGTACAGGTTATAAAGGCAAAAATATACAAATGGGATCACATCAAGATATGAAACTTCTGCACTGTAAAGGAGACAATCAACAAAGTAAAGCGACAACTGCCAGAAAAGAGAAATAATTTCCAAATTTTAAATCTGATGAAGGATTACTATCCAGCAGATGTAAGGAGCCCAAGAAACTCAATGACAACAAAATAAGCAATACAGTTAAAAAAAGGCTAAGTATATGAACAAACATTTTGCAAAGGCTAAAGTAGAAATGGCCAACAGACACATCGAAAAATGCTCAAGATCACTAACCATCAGGAAAATATAAATAAAAACCATAACAAGGTTTTACCTCCCCCCAATTAGAATGGCTATCTTCCAAACATCAGAACATAATAAAATTTGGTGAGGATGGGGGAAGAAGGCACTCTAATATACTGTTGGTGGGAATGTAAACTAGTACAATCTTGTGGAAGACAGTATGGAGATTTATCAGAAATCTGATAATAGATCTACCTTATGAGCCATCCTATTCCTGAGAATTTACCCAAAGGAAATAAATCAGCATATGAAACAGTTATCTGTGCCCCGTGTTTGTAGAAGCTCAACTTACATTAACTAAGATATGGAATCAACCCAAATGTCAATGAACTGATGACTAGATAAAGAAATGGTGATATATGTACAGAATGGAACATTACCAAGACATAAAAAAAAGAATGAAACCCTGTATTTTGCAGTAAAATGGATGCAACTGGAAACCATTATGCTTAGTGAAATAAGCCAGTGTCAAAAAGATAAATGTCATATGTTTTCCCTGATTTGTGGTAACTAAAATTCAGAGTAGAAAAAAAGTAATGCATGAGTGAAACTGACATTTTGCAATTTGGTTATTATCTTGAGGAACAGTGGTTTTTCTACTTACTGCTTTTTGAATTCTGTATTTAGTGGAGGTTAAGCTTGTGATCATAAAGAAACTGAAATATGTAATTACAAAAATTACAAGAAAAATAAGAAAAGATGGAGGATGGAGGGTGGGATGATGGAGGGAAGGAGGTAGAATCTTAAAAATGTATACATGAGCTGATGCCACAGCTTACTAGGCTAATCCTCCACCTAGCGGCGCAGGCACACCGGGTTCTAGTCCCGGTCGGGGCGCCGGATTCTGTCCCGGTTGCCCCTCTTCCAGGCCAGCTCTCTGCTATGGCTTGGGAGTGCAGTGGAGGATGGCCCAAGTGCTTGGGCTCTGCACCCCATGGGAGACCAGGAGAAGCACCTGGCTCCTGCCATAGGATCCGCGCAGTGCGCCAGCCGCAGCGCACGGACCATGGCAGCCATTGGAGGGTGAACCAACAGCAAAGGATGACCTTTCTCTCTGTCTCTCTCTCTCACTGTCCACTCTGCCTGTAAAAAAAGAAAAAAAGTATACATCAAATACATAAACGTTTTTATTTTTACATAAATAAAAAAGTGTATAAAAAGAAAAAAGATTAAAATGCAATACCTATAAACATGATTTTATTATTGAATATACATGTATGGTTTTAATTTTGGAATGCTTAGTTATTTTATGAGAATAATATATACAATAGCTAAAATAAGAATGAATTGGAAAATGTGAACTAAACATTTAATGAATCATACCAATATATGATACAATATTATTCTACAGTGCATAGTTAGAATATCTGAGATATGTGCAAGGCTATTCCTTCTATTGATTTACCGATTTCTGAGGGGATATGTCTAGTTTTAGATCAGAGCCAGCAGGTCCAGCTTGAGGGATAGAGTTCTTGCTGCTTCTGACAGGTGAGAGTATTGGCAGATGCTTCTACAACTGGAATTTTCCTCTAGAGGAATTTTGCAGGAAACAACGAGTCATGTATCAGTAAATTGTTAAAATCTGAGCTATAAGGGTGCTGTAGAGGTTTAGCTAGCGAGTGTGAAGTCAAGAGACTCAGTAAAGCAAAAGAGCAGTGAGGACAAGAACAAGGTTGGAATTAAGGTAACAGAGCAGGCACTTTAACAGTATGTCTGGACAAAAGTCACATAATATCACTCTTGATCCATTCAGATATTCACTTATGGATTTTAATGAAGTAACTCAATACTGGGCTAGACTTTTTTTTTTTTTTTTTTTTTTTTTTTTTTGACAGGCAGAGTGGACAGTGAGAGAGAGAGACAGAGAGAAAGGTCTTCCTTTGCTGTTGGTTCACCCCCCAATGGCCAATCCCACAGTGCGCTGCGGCGGGCACACCACGCTGATTCGAAGCCAGGAGCCAGGTGCTTCTCCTGGTCTCCCATGGGGTGCAGGGCCCAAGGACTTGGGCCATCTTCCACCGCACTCCCGGGGCACAGCAGAGAGCTGGACTGGAAGAGGAGCAACTGGGACAGAATCTGGCACCCCACCAGACTAGAACCTGGTGTGCCTCAAGGTGGAGGATTAGCCTATTGAGCCGTGGCACTGGCCTAGACCTCTTTTTAAATCGCTATTTACAACCTAAGGGGATCCAAATAATAAGTACACTAAAACAGATAAGTCAGCCAACCTTTTTTATAAAGTGCCAGAAAGCATTTGTTGCAGGCTTTGCAGTCCACACAGTTTCCATTGCTACTTCTCAACCTTGCCACTGCTACAAAAGCAGCCTTAGATAATTTCCAAACTAGTAAGTATGACTGTATCCCAACAAAAAATTTCTTCATGAATACTAAAATGAGATTTTCATATAATTTTCACATGTTGTAAAATACTATTCATCCAACGTGAATTTTTTTAACTATTTAAAATATAAGTCCATTCTTAGCATCTAGGCTGTGTGGAAAGAGACAAGGGGCCAAATGTGGCTCATGGGCCAAAGTTTATTGACCCTCGTTCTAAAGCTCTAAGTCTGTCAAGCCAGCTTTATTACCAATGTCATGATAATGATAAGAATATCAATACTAACAGAATTTGTGGAATGTAATATAATATAGTATACTAAGGGCTTTCAAGCACATTATTTCATCTTCATAGCAACCATATTTAATAAGTTGGTGTGGTGGACAGAGTGCATAATGGCCTTGGTTCTTCAGCTCTCCCTGTATGCATCCTCTTGCTAAGATCTTGCCGTGCATTTGAGCAAGAGGCTGGAATATGTTCCTCTGTTCCTCAATCACATGAGCTGAGCCAGATGATTTGCTTTGGTCAGTGGTATTAAAGTAACTGAGACAGAGGCACAGACTTAAAAGTTCTGGAGTATTTCCACTTACTGCTTATTCCTTAGAATTGGAGAGAGATGTCATGCTAAAGATACACTGCTGAAGGGTGGAAAACATCTGGAACAGAGCTGAGAACCGCAAGGGCTCCATAGATGAGGAGCAGCCAGGCTGTTGGTGAGGAAGGTCAGCTCTAGATCAGCAGAACCACTCTGCCAGTCCTTAAGTGATCACAGATCCGAGTAAGCTCAGTCAGGATCAGCTGATCCTTACTTACTTACAAACTAAATAAATGTCTATCATTGTATGAAACTGAATTTTGTGACTGTTTATTATATAGCTTTGTTATGACAATATATAAATAAGTGATATGATATGGTAGGTATGTTTCTATGTTTTCACAGAGGATCAAACAACTGTATTCTGAATAGAATTTGTGAACTATTTTTTTTTTTTGACAGGCAGAGTGGACAGTGAGAGAGAGAGACAGAGAGAAAGGTCTTCCTTTGCCGTTGGTTCACCCTCCAATGGCCGCCGTGGCCAGCAAGCTGTGGCCAGAGAACAGCGCTGATCCGATGGCAGGAGCCAGGTACTTCTGGTCTCCCATGGGGTGCAGGGCCCAAGCACTCGGGCCATCCTCCACTGCACTCCCTGGCCACAGCAGAGAGCTGGCCTGGAAGAGGGGCAACCAGGACAGAATCTGGCGCCCCGACCGGAACGAGAATCCGGTGTGCCGGCGCCGCAACGCAGAGGATTAGCCTAGTGAGCCAGGGCACCGGCCGTGAACTTTTTTTAAATTACGAAATTCAGGAAAATTTCTGCAACGAATTTCTCAGAACCCAAATTTGTGAATTTTCGTGAGCCACACAGTTAGAAATTGGCACAGCTATTATCCAAATCTCTGGCTCCCTAACTGAAAATCTAAGTTCAGAGGAAATTAAGATGTCAGAGGTAAGCAGGCTACTTAGAAAACTGTACAAAGAAGGAATTTAAGGAGATTTGATTGTTTTCTTTATATAGAACAAAAATTATGTATTTGCATCAGTGAGTTTATAAATATTTTTTCAAAGCAAACTATACCTGTGGCAGGCATTGTAGCTCAGCAGGTTAATTTTACCACTTCCAAATGGGAGTGTCAGTTCAAGAATCAGCTGCGTTGCTTCCTCTCCAGCTCCCTGCTTATACGCCTGGGAGGCAACTGATGACGGCTCAGTACATCAGTCCCTGACACCTAAGTGGGAACACCAGATAGAATGTCTGTCTCCTGCTTTTGACTTGACCCAGCCCCAGTTCTTGTGGGCATTTGAGGACAGAACCAGTGGATTAAAGGTCTCCTCTGCTCCAGCTTTCAAGTAAATATATAAATATTTTTCTTTTAAAAGAAAATATAAAGACTTATTTATCTATTCATTCTCTAGCATAAGAGCTAACAGTCTAACTAAATTACTTGCTTAAAGAGTCAAAGAGAATGTGTCAGGAAACTCATAAAAGTGTTAATCATAAATCTTGTGAAATTAGATCTTTTCAAGCTTTCTAGTCTTTCAAATAGGTTATACTTACATAATAGTGAATTAAATTATTTAATGAATCATGTTATATATTCTATGCCCAGGAATTATATATAAAAAGTTATCTCAAAAATTATTTTTGATAAATTCTTATTATAAATTGCACTGGATAAGACACCCAAGTCTCCAAATAGCACTGAATAAAGTCTACAAATGTATCTTTTTGGAAAGAACACTGGCTCTCATCAAAACATTGATAATTAGAGTTAAAAACTCAGGTCACAAGAACGGGGCCATCAAAGAAGGAGGTACCTTTCTCTGAAGGGAGGAGAGAACTTCCACTTTCACTATGACCCTGTCAGAATAAGATCGAAGTCAGCGAACCCAAAAGGCTTCCATAGCCTTGGCAACTCATGACTAGAGCCTAGGGAGATTACTGACACCATAAACAAGAGTGTCAAATTGTTAAGTCAACAACAGGAGTCACTGTGCACTTACTTCTCATGTGGGATCCGAACTTAATGTGTTGTCCAATGTGAAGTAATGCTATAACTAGTACTGAAACAGTGTTTTTACACTTTGTGTTTCTGTGTGGGTGCAAACAGATGAAATCTTTACTTAATATATACTAAATCGATCTTCTGTATATAAAGATAATTGAAAATGAATCTTGACGTGAATGGAATGGGAGAGGGAGCGGTAGATGGGAGGGGTGCGAGTGGGAGGGAAATTATGGGGGGGAAAGCCAATGTAATCCATAAACTGTACTTTGGAAATTTATATTTACTAAATAAAAAAGAAAAAATTTAGATCACTTTTATGTGAAAATAATAAATATATCGTGTACTCACCTGGACTCACTTGAGATCTGAAGTCAGAAATAATTTTACAAACTTCATGTGAGATAACAGGTATTTTAGTAAGTCACATATGCATTTATTTTATAACGTCATTTGAGGATTACAAATAAATTAAATAGACTTGTATCTTGGGATCATGAACAATTTAAAGACTAAACATTATTTTCAAATAATAGTTAAAAACATAAAGACCTGACATGTGTGTGACACATACATATGTATATGTATCCCTTTCATCCTTATTTGAAAATGAGGCTGATGATGTTTCAGAACTCTTACAGAGAGCTACTCTACCAGGGAACAATGGGGTAACATTTCAATCACTCTAGTCTGCTCAAACATTGGTGCTCTTTCTTCTTCATGAGTATACAGCATAAAAATGCCTTGATATTAGAGTGTCAAAATGTTTTTGAAAAATGGTTAATAGTCAATGATTTCTTCATTTATTGCAATCTAGTAATCCAGAATATTTGACTGTAACATGTAGTTAAAGCAGTATGTTATCCAGTTAGGGTTTTATTACCAGGTTATAGAAATATAAAACACCCAGCAAGCCAGGTAATCTATAGGTGAATGAATGAATAGACATTTTCTTTCATTCCATTGACAAGAATACTAAGATCCAAAGAAGATGCCATTTGTCTAAAAGTCACAGAAAATAAAGAATTAATTTCATTCTGACTACAGGTGACATAATATCATAGAAAATACTAGAAATGTGGAAATCCCTTCTTTTGGACCTATTTTTTCTAGGTGTCTACTTTGAAACATAACAAGCATAGAAGTGGAAGAAAAGTGGTAAGGAATAATGAAATGCTTTAAATTTGTTTTGAAATGACCAAGATGTTAAGGAGATTCTTCCCAACAGCTGCACACGCTGTCACACAGACATGTAGAGAAGACATTTCCCTAGAATAAAAGGTTTCTACCATAAAAATGTCACAGCTTCCCAACTTAATCTATAAATTTACAAGTTCAATGAAAATTAATTCTAAAAATATTTTTACCATCTCCACTTACTTGTTTTACTGAAACTCATTGTGAGATAACTATGATTTCACATGCAGTTATAACAAGTAAAAGTGACACACCCTGTGTACCCTTTATCTGATTTCACCAAAGGTAACAACATCTAGAACTATGGTACCATGGCACCCTCAAATACTGACACTGATACAGTTGAAGCAGAGAAAATGTTGTTCTTCATAGCCACACCCATTCCCCTCCTACACAAACTCCCTCCTTGACCCCTAATACTAATCAGTTCTTCGTTTCTATAATTTTGCCATGAAACTATATGGTATATCACCTTTTGGGATTGACTTTTTGTTACTCAACAAACTTTTCTGAACATCCTTCGTACAACTGGTTGTGAATGAATGATTCAATTATTTATTTTTATTGCTGAGTAGTATTCCAATTGATGGGTGCAGCAAAATTGGCTTAGCCAATTATATGCTGCAGGGCATCTGTGTTGTTTCCAGTTTGTTGCTATTACAAATAAAGCTGCTATTAGGTCGCAAACAAGTTTTGTATGAAAATGTCTTCTTTTCTCTGGGATAAATGCCCAGAAGTGCAATTTATGGGTCATAAGGTTGCTGCATGTTATCTATTTATTTTTAGAGAAACTAGCATACTGTCTTTCAGAATGACTATCATTAATAGTCACCCATGTATGAGTGCTGATCCGGTATCTTTGCCTCCTTGTCAAGAGGTGACTGTGATGTTGGTAATTGTTTTGGTTTGACTTTAGTCATTTTTATATGAGAGAATGACTTTGGGTTTTAATTTGAATTTCTGTAATAATTAATGATACTGAAGTTGAGGAAGAAAAATGAGAAAAATGAAATCCTTTTAAATCTGTTTTTTAAATGACTAAGCTTTGAAAAACACACACATATATATACACACACACACATACACATTCACAGAGACATGATATATACCCAGATTAGAAGATGTATAATGTGAAAATGTCAAATCTCCCCCAATTCTTCTACAAATTTTACATGTTTCCAATAATAATCCCCAAAAAAACTTTTAAAATTTGATAAACTAGTGTAAACCTTACCAGGTTATAAGAAATTTTAACAGATCAAGAGAAGACAAAAAATCTGTTATACAGCAGTAATGCATAGTGAATTTCCCTACAAAATATTTAATGTTTATTATATATTATTATACATGTAATTCATTTAATTTTAATGTAAAATTATATATATATATATATATAACCATACTGAATTGGAAAAGAGGGTTCAAGGAAACAGAATGAATGTTCAAAAATAGACCCAAGCACTTTTTATACATTTAGGTTTTGAGAGAAATTGCACTTCAGTTTAGGGATGAGATAATTTTTGCACTTGCATAAGTATTAAAGTCAGCTTTCTATTTTACAATACAGCAAAATAAAATTCTGACAAGTAAAAAATTTGATGTAAAAATTGTCACAAAGTATGATCAAGCATTTACTCCAGTACTGAATCATCAGAACTGATTCAATTCACTAATATCTAATGACATGATTTTATTCTGTGATTATAGAATATGCATTATGTTCTTTTAAAATCTCTTCAACAAGTAAATTTCTTTGGTTATGAGATAAAATTCAAGTTACTTATGTTTTTAAAGATCTTGGAAGGGAGGAGTGCTGTTTTAAAGGAACAGCCCTAAACAACAGTGGGACTTTGGAGCAGCTGTTAAACCACGTTAGAAAATCCACATCCCATATCAGATTGCCTGGGTTTGACCCCAACTCTGCTTGAGATCCAGTTTCCTGTTAATGTGCACATTGATAGGCAGCAGATGACGTCTCTAGTACTTACATTCCTGCAACTCATATGAGAATTACAGATTGAATTCTGAATTCCTGGCTTCAGCCTGACCCAGACCTGGCTGTTGCAGGCATTTGATGAGTGAACTAGTGGATGGAGGATCTTTCTGTCTTTTAATTAATTTTAATTAATCAGTTAATTAATTAATTAAAAAGAGAATAAAAATTTACCTGGAGAGAGGTATCAGATTTCATTTCCAAAATGTTGTTTAAAAAGTGAACAAATGACAGCTGTTGTAGGGAGATGTTGGAAACTTCTAACCAAAATAGAGCTAGAAAAATGATCTTTAAAAAGATCTTCTCCCTTAATATGTGAACTGATACCTAACATTCTTTCTTGGAAAGGCACACACTTTATGTCTCCACTCTTTTTCTTCATCTAGTATTTGTAAAGTGTTGTGTACACTTTTTTAAAAACTTGCTTAATGGCTACTTTTTCTGAGCAATACCCTAAACTAGTTGGAAGTGTCGCTATAGAACCCCCAAACAAGGACCACTTGTCCAACACACAGAAAGCCAATCATTGACATTGAGATCGTCTAAGAAAAGAGATATTTATTGCAAAGCACAGAGCAAGGAGCTGGGCAGCTATTGCTTAATTCTCTGACTCCCCCAGGAGATAAGAGTGAAGGTTCTTATCCATTGAATTTGAGACAGAGAGGTGTGTGGTGAACTTGTGTCGAACTTCCTTTTTGGTTACTGCTGCTCATAACCTTCCTTTGATTGGTCAGTGATGCTGCACTCTTTAGAGAATTTGTGATGGCCAGGTGGACTCCAGTTGGTCTGGGAATTAAGTGAAAGAGGCAGTTACAGTCTGCCTGGACCTGGAATTACCCTAAAGAAATCTTTCTGGACAGTACTGGCCATCAAGGTTCTTATTTGTTAGAAAAGCAAATGACTTCTTGAGTCCAGTGATTAGAACTTGTAAGGCCAGCTGTACCACTCCCTGAAGTCAGCGAATTCTTTTTGATAAAGGACAGGTAAGGATACATTGTGCTCGGGAAGATGGATGAGAGACTGGGTCCTGCTTTTACATTATAGAGGTTTAGTTTCACTACCCCTGAGATGGATCTACTGTTATTCCCATTTGACAGTTAAGGATTCAAGAAATGGAAAGATTAAGTAACTTGTGTGCAGATAATAATCAGTGAGGCTAATTATCTGTAGATCCAGGCAATCTGACTCCAGAGACCGTGTCATCAGTTGCTTTCTTATGTACCATTGTAAGGAGGGGTCCAGTTCTCATCACTTGCCTCACTTTCCTATTCAATTTCTTTGGCATGGTGTTATTCCTCAAAGTACTCAGGATCTTTCTATACTTTTTCCTTCTGTGGGAAAACCTTTCCAGTGCAAACATGGAGGTATATACAATGATTTGTCAACTTCTCAAAGAGAACTTTTGTCCAGAATGCTTAATTTGTGCCCCCCCCCCCATACTCTGATTTTGCGTGATTTTTCCTTATAAGCCTTCTAACTTCCTGACCTTACATTATTCACTCAGGTGTTTATTGTCAGTTTTCTCCACTGGAGGATAAGCACCTGCCTTATTCCCATGTGAATTTCTGACACTAGAGAGAATAAATGAATTAATGAGATACTAGATTCTTGCGGGAATGTATTCAGTAGTACCTGAAAAGGGCAACAATTATAAAAATTATCCCTAAATGGTGAAATCCCATAGCTGACATCTAGACGAAGTACTGAAAACTCTAGACAAATTCTTTGATTTACTGTGTGTCTAAGAAAATATAAGAGTTTTTAACATGTGAGGCAGCAACTCCCAAGTAATATTTTCACCCCAAAATGAACCTCTGGCAGGCAATACACTGACTTCAATGACCATCCTTGTCCAAACCTGTTTCTTGCAACCACCCTTTGTAATTATCTTCAGGGCTTGTGAAATTTTAAGTTTAATGTGTTCAATAATGGATACATTTTATCTATTTGAGAGTGGACTTGGTTTTGGAAATAGCCAGAAGTCATTTAAAGCCCACTGTGGGGAACAGGGTATGAACAAAGCAGACCTCATGAATTTTTCATCAAAAAAATGATGTGACTAGAACATTATGAGACTCTCCTTTCCACTGATTGCTCATAAAGTGGCTTGGTAAGAACTTTAGAAATTGGACTGCAAGACTTGTTCTGAGTGTCATAGTACAACAGAAACCATGATATTGAATGGAACAGCATTCATTTTGATGTTTTTATTAGGATACATTTGGTTCATGTTTAATAATAATCAATGCTTTTTTACAATTAACACACAGAGTTTTGAAACATTTTCTCCTCAGTGTCTATGTATCCCTTAATTTCAAATAAGTCTCTGGTTCTGCATATGGATACCTTCTTAGTTGCTTTCTATTAAATCATATTAAGTAGATGAATAGACTTCATTTTGCCCAGAGGATTTGTTTCTGACATGTTGTATAGCAATCCAATTCAAGAGCCAGAGTGTTATAAAATTTTAAATACAGGAAAGAATTTGGAACCAAGACTCTCCCATCTGTCTTCCAATTTAGTGATAATTTTACTCTCTCTGAAAGAGGAAACTCAATAGACACAAGTTCTTGTCCTCAGTTGGTATATACCAGCTGTGGATTTCAGACATAATACCTAATTGTTCTGGGGTTTCAGTTTTTCTGTGTCAATGTGAATCCAGAACTAAATTCTTCAATCCCTGCCATGCTAGCCATGCTTTCATTCATTCATTAGGGGAAATTGTTATTTCAAAGACTCTTAAAAAATCTTACAAGGTGAGAATATTCTCATTTCATCTTTTTAAAGGAAAATATAGGTCTGCGTAAGACCTGGTTGAACTAAAATAGTTTATTTTCAGTAAATATAGGGTGAAGGTGTAATTTGCAGGATTTTTGTTTGTTCTTAATGAACGAGATATAAATCCCATATTGCTTTCTAAAAGGTTGAGATGTCAACTCGCTAAGAAATAAAAGTTAATTATGAGATAATTTGTTCCAAAATGACTGACTTCTTTTCTTTTCTTTTCAAATATTCACAAAAAAAGGAGCTACCTGACTGTACAAATACCAGTTTTACAGATGGAGTAAAAACCATAATTTTTGCAACCTTGTTTTGAAATGGGAATATGTGGGCTGTATACTAAATACAAGTACACAACTTCAACCTACTCACTAGCTGATATGTTTGGTACTTTTGGTCAACATCTTCAGATTTATGAAACAAACAAACAAACAAATAGAAAGCTGCCAGACAGAAAAGGTCTATGTGAATTTACTACTCCCTTTCCTTTGCTTAGCATTCAATGTTTATGTGGTACACTGCAAGTTTATGTGTATCACAGTCGTTGTTTTTGGATATCCTTAATCACACATAAAATGCAAGAAGCTGTTAGCCATGACCAACTGAAAAAAAAAAATGAGGTCTCCAGTCCTATGAATCTATTTTTGTTACCTTACAAGTATCAAGATATTGGTCACAACTGTTATACACACTTCACCATTGCCTTGAGACACATTGTTTCACGAAGCTCAGATATCAAATATTTTTTACTTTCAGATTTCCCACTGGACCTCGCTGAATTTGCATCTCTACAGTAATTGTTTGCTGAAATACTAGTCTTTATGTAACTCCAGGGAAGAAAGATACAAATAAATGACATTCATAAAGGTATAAGAAAGCACTACAGGCCAAATATTTTGAAGTATTAAGAATATATCAACTCTGTAATACACTTTAAAACTAGAAGAAATGATTATATATCTCCAAATATTTAAAATGCACAAGGTTGTGAAAGGAGAAATAGAAAATGGAACTAGATTAATCATTATTAAAATATGAAATTGTAAAGACTTCCTTTCTTACAAAAACCTAGGATGATTTATGGGAGTTAATAAAATTCAGAGCTATTCTTTATGTTTTCTCATTTTAAAGCATAGAAACAAGTGAAAGCTATCACTCATTTTATGAGGTTTCTCCAACAATGGTCTCAAAAGTAGAAAATGTCAATAAAATGGAATTATATCATAAACTCATTTCATTCATGAGCATCTAGGTAGTAAGCAGGGATTTTGTTTGCTTTCGTCTAACAAATAATCTGTTTCCATTTGTTCTTGGAGACGTCTTTAAGTATTAAGTTCCCATTCACAGTGAGTCTATCTGCAATCTCCATTTCACTCGTTGATTGATTTACTTATTTTTGTTGCATTATCATACTCTTTTCTTCTTACTATGGGTTTGTGGTACTCTTTATAACCTGAGAGATTGTTTCCCTCATTGTTTTCTTTTTCAGACTTAACACAGCTGCTCATAAATTTTATTCTTCCCTATAAATTTTTAAATATATTTGTCACACTCTCCATAAAATTCTACCTGAAATTTTATCCTAGGATTTAAGACTGCATTGAATGTATGGATTACTTTGTTTGAGGAAGTTATATATTTCTTTTGTTAGATATACAAAAATGAATGCTTTTCACTTTTCAGAATTACTTTCTTACCCTTGAATAGAGTTTTAAATCTTTCTCCAAACCAGTTATGAGCATCCTTTGTTCACATAATTCTACACATGAGATATTGTTTAATCATTTTTGAATGCTATCTTTTTGTGTCCCATAATCCTATTAATAAATACTCTGTTATTTTTTGCTAAATGTAAATTTGTAACTTTACTGACCTCTCCTACAAATTCTATTTATTAATTCCAATTTCTTTTTTGGAAAAATCATGTCATATACATCATAGAACAGGGAGGGGGAATGAAGGAGAGAAAGGGGGGGGAGATAAAAAGAGAAAGGGAGGGAGAGAGAGAATCTTCCATTTTCTGGTTCACACCTTAAATAGCCACAATAGGCAGTACTGGGCCAAGCTGAAGACAGGAGCCAGGAACTCCATCCAGGTCTCTCACATGGGTGGCAGGGGCCCAAGTACTTGGGCCATCATCCATCGACTTCCTAGGCATACGAACAGGAAGCTGGATAGTAAGAGGAGCAGCCAGAACTTGAGCTGTTGCTCTGATATGGGATGACTCAACCACCTGAGCCACAACACTGGCCACTACAAATCCCAATTTCTGTCACCTATTTAATGCATTTTTTCCCCTGGACATGTATAAGAGAGAACTCCACATAAATTATAAAAGTTCAATATAATAAATAAAATTATACTTATTAGAAGATAATATGGAAGTATAACCTGTGACTGAGGGGGTGATGAAGGTCTTCTTATGACACTAACCCACTGTTGGTGGGAATGCAAATTGGTTAAGCCACTATGGAAGTCAGTCTGGAGATTCCTCAGAAACTTGAAGATAACCCTACCATTCGACCCAGCCATCCCACTCCTTGGAATTTACCCAAAGGAATTTAAATTGGCAAACAAAAAAGCGGTCTGCACCCTAATGTTTATTGCAGCTCAATTCACAATAGCTAAGACCTGCAACCAACCTAAATGCCCATCAACGGTAGACTGGATAAAGAAATTATGGGATATGTACTCTTTAGAATACTATACCGAAGTAAGAAACAATGAAATCCAGTCATTTGCAACAAAATGGAGGAATCTGGAACACATCATGCTGAGTGAAATAAGCCAGTCCCAAAGGGACAAATACCATATGTTCTCCCTGATCAGTGACAACTGACTGAACACCAAAAAGGAAACCTGTTGAAGTGAAATGGACACTATGGGAAATGGTGACTTGATCAGCATAGCCCTGACTGTTAATGAACAACTTAATACATTATCCCTCTTAGTAGTTTTTTTATCTGTTCTACTTAATATGACCGGTTTAATTCTGTAATTAGTACACAGTTATTTTTAAGTGTTGAAAATTAACTGAAATGTGATCCCTGTTAAACATAAGAGTGGAAATAAGAGAGGGAAGAGATGTATAATTTGGGACATGCTCAAGCTGACTTGCCCCAAATGGTAGAGTTAGAAACATACCAGGGGATTCCAATTCAATCCCATCAAGGTGGCATGTACCAATGCCATCTCACTATTCCAAGTGATCAATTTCAGTTCACAATTGATCATAATGAAAGGACTAAAAGTCAAAGGGAGCACATAAACAAGTCTAGTACCTGCTAACACTAACCGATAGAATAAATAAAGGGGAGAGTGATCCAACATGGGAAGTGAGATACTCAGCAGACTCATAGAATGGCAGATGTCCTAAATAGCACTCTGGCCTCAGAATCAGCCCTAAAGGCATTCGGATCTGGCTGAAAAGCCCATGAGAGTATTTCAGGCATGGAAAGCCAAGACACTCTGGCAAAAGATCTCTGTGAGTGAGATCCCAGTGGAAAGAACAGGTCATCAAAGAAGGAGGTACCTTTCTCTGAAGGGAGGAGAGAACCTCCACTTTGACTATGACCTTGTCTAAACAAGATAAGAATCAGAGAACTCAGAGGGCTTCCATAGCCTTGGAAACTCATGACCGGAGCATAGGGAGACTACTGATGCCATAGACAGGAGTGTCAATTGGTAAAGTCAACAACAGGAGTCACTGTGCACTTACTCCTCATGTAGGATCTCTGTCCTTAATGTGCTGTGCATTGAGATTTAATGCTATAACGAGTACTCAAACAATATATTTCACTTTGTGTTTCTATGGGGGTGCAAACTGTTGAAATCTTTACTTAATGCATACTAAATCTTCTGTAAAAAAAAAAAAAAAGAAATTATCAATTCCCAACTTGACTCTCACTGGGATTAAACATGACAATAGGTCTGATCTGATTTCATCATCATTTAAAAAAAATCATCTATTATTTTTCACTTTATGTTTCTGTGTGGGAGCAAACTGTTGAAATCCTTACTTAATGTATACTAAGCTGATCTTTTGTATATTAAGACAATTGAACATGAATATTGATGTGAATAGAAGGGGAGAGGGAGTGGGAAAGGGGAGGGTTGTGGGTGGGAGGGACGGTATGGGGGGGAAGCCATTGTAATCCATAAGTCGTACTTTGGAAATTTATATTCATTAAATAAAAGTTAAAAAAAAGTTCAATATAATAAGTAAAATTATACTTATTAGAAGATAATATGGAAGTATAACCTGTGACTGAGGGGGTGATGAATGTCTTCTTATGACATACAGAGAGAGCATATAAAATACATTAATACCTTAGTTCTGTGGTCAGAATCATAAAGCTTACATTAATAACTGAAGATTAGTTCACATTTTCAAATACAGAGTCTCTGCACAAACTTTCCTTGGGAGATGTTTTATTTGATAATCATTTAGTGAAACTACTAGAATGAAAATAAGTATTAGATTAAGTTATGTAATTGGAATCTTGGTGTGAAAAATCATAACTTTGGAGTAACAGGTAATAATGAACCATGATAATTTCAGCCTAGTAACATAATTAAGGCTACTGTATGTTATGTGCCGCATAACACTAAAAGATAATATGGTCAAATATGTATCATAGCCATTGACAGCATCAAAGGAAAGGGTTACCTTTCTTAAATCCTATGAAATAGCCCTGAAAAATAATTTTTTCCATGACTCATTGAAAGTGTGTTTTATTTTTGAAATGCCTCCTGAAAAGCTAAGGTCACCTCAGCCAACATCTTGCTGCTGCACATTTCTGTAATTAGAAAAAGAAAGCTCTTAAACCTAATTTTAGCTATAACTGTGGTTTACCGAATTCAATTGTATTTAGATTAGAAGATATTGCAAAAATTTTTGATAATATGATAAGATTTAGTTACAACTTTGAACCTGAATAATGAAAATACAAAGTTGGTATGGTTAATATTCACATTAATTATAGTTCCCTATTATAATAGTTGCATGTATAGTATAAATGAAATCACATTGACATTAAAGTCTTCCTTAATATTTATTCTCAGTTTATGTTTAAATTTAAAAAATAACATTTGAATATCTGCTTATATTTTTTGAAAGAATATTCTTTCAGGCAGGATTTTTATTTTAAAACACATCATTATAAGCAAAAATTTCTAATAGGGTAATCACAATAATTATGGAAGATCTATTCAGAAAAAAAATCTTTCATGAAATCTTTTTACAAGAGGTACTTGATATCATCTGCAGTTTAATTACTTTGTCTTTGATTCTTAAGGTTGTGCTACACATACAAACACAGAGAGATAGTCATCATTAAAGAATGTGGAGGAAGAAAATCTCCTAGTAAAAGTACAAAGGAACTCCAAAGCAAATAATGGGAATATTTGTAGAAAAATGACAGGGCTAAGTTATTACTTATCAATAATAGCTTTGAATGTAAATGGCTAAATTTTCCAATTAAAATATAGACTGGTTTAATGGATAAAAAAAAAAAAAAAACAAGACTTGCTACCTTCAAGAAACATACCTCACCAACAGATTCAAGCAGACTGAAAGTGAAAGGATAGTAAAAGATATTCCATGCTAATGGAAAGTAAAAAGAGCAAGACTAGCCATACTTATAGCAGTCAAAATAGACTTTAACACAGAAACTGTTAAAAGAAATAAAGAAGTGCATTAGGTAATGATTAAGGTATCAATTCAACAGTAAGACGTGACAATAGTAAATGTAAATGCACCCAATAGCAGAAAATCTGGCTATTTTAAAGCAATACTAATGGATCTAAAGGGAGACATAGACTCTAATACAACAGTAATGGGGGACTCCAACACCCCACTTTCATCAGTGGACAGATCAACTAGACAAAAATTCAAGAAAGTAATAACAGAGATAATCTACAGTATAGACCAACTGGACCTAGTTGATATCCACAGAACATTTCATCCCACAGCTGCAGAGTACACATTCTTTTTATCAGTGCATGGAACTACCTCTAGGATAGACTATATCCTAGGCCATAAATCAAGTCTCTGGGCTGGCTCTGTGGCATAGTGGGTAAAGCTACTACCTCTGACACCAGCATCCCATCTGGGTGCCAGTTTCTAGTCCTGGCTACTCCACTTTCAATTTAAGCCCTTGCTAATGCACTTGGGAAAGCATCGGAATATGCCCCAAGTGCATGCGCCCCTGTGCTCATGTTGGAGACCAAAGAAGAAACTCTTAGTTCCTGCCTTTGGATGGGCCCAGCTCTGGCCATTGCTGCCATTTGCAGAGTGAACCAGGGATGGAAGATCTCTCTCTCTCTATCTGTCCCTCTATCTTTCATTTTATAACTCTGCTTTTCAAATCAATCTTTAAAAAAGCAAGTCTCAGGGAATACAAAAAATTAAATCAAACAATGTGTCCTTTTTGACCAACTGGAATGAAGGCAGAAATTAACAACTTAAGAAACTCCGGAAAATATGCAAACACATGGTGACTGAGCAACATGCTCCTGAATGAAGCAAATCATAAATAAATCAAAAGGAAAATTAAAAAATTCCTGGAAATGAATGAAGGTGACAACACAACATATCAAAATCTATAGGATATAGCAAAAGTGCTGTTAAGAAAGAATATAGCAATCAGTGCCTACATCAAGAAATTGCAAAGGCATCAGATAAATGATGTAACAATATATTCCAAGGTCCTAGAAAAACAACAAACCAAATCAAAAATTAGTAGCAGGAAAGAAATGATTAAAATTAGGGAAAATAATAAGCAAAAGTGAGACTAAAAATGATATAAAAGATCAGTGAAATGAAGATCTAGGTTTTTGAAAAAATAAAATAGATACACCATTGGCCAAACTAACTAAAGAGAGAGAGAGAAAGACAAAGAGACAGAGAGAGAGAGAGAGAGAGAGAGAGAGAGACCAAGACCCCAATTAATACAATCAAGGATGAAAAAGATCTGTTAATGACAGATATCACAGAAATAAAAATAATAATCACAAATTACTACAAACAGCTATATACCAACTAAGTAGAAAATCTGAAAGAAATGGATAGATTTCTGGAAACATACAGTCTACCAAAATTGAGTCATGAAGATATAGAAAACATAAATGGCCAATAACCAAGATGAAGATTGAATCAGTAATAAAGACCCTCCCAACAAAGAAAAGCCCAGGACTAGATGCTTTAGTACTGAGCTCTATCAAACTTTTACATTTATTTATTTATTTAGTTATTTAGTTATTTATTTATTTTTTGACAGGCAGAATTAGAGAGAGAGAGAGACAGACAGACAGAGAGAAAGGTTTTCCTTCCATTGGTTCACCCCAAAAACGGCTGCCGGAGCCGGTGCGCTGTTCTGATCCGAAGCCAGGAGCCAGGTGTTTCTTCCTAGTCTCCCATGGGGGTGCTAGGCCTGGTCACTTGGGCCATCCTCCACTGCCTTCCTGGGCCACAGCAGAGAGCTAGACTGGAAGAGGAGCAACCGGGACAAAACCCGGCGCCCCAACCGGGACTGGAACCTGGGGTAAAGGGGCCGCAGGCAGAAGATTAGCCAAGTGAGCCGTGGTGCCAGCCATTTATTTATTTATTTATTTATTTAAAAGTCAGAGAGAGAAGGAGAGGTGGGGGGGGTGTCTTCCATCTGCTGATTCACTTCCCAGTTGTCTGCAATGGCTGGAGCTGTGCCCATCCAAAGCCAGGATCCAGGAGCTTCTTCTGGGTCTCCCATGTGGGTGCAGGGGCCCAAGGACTTGGGCCATCTTCCACTACTTTCCCAGGCCATAACAGAGAGCTGCATCAGAAGTAGAGCAGCCAGGACTCGGACCAGCACCTATATGGGATGCCGGCACTGCAGGCTGGCTTTACCTGCTCCGCCACAGCGCCATCCCTTCTATCAAACTTTTATAGAAGATCGAATTCCAATTATTCTCAAACTTTTCAAAACAATTGAAAGGAAGGGAATCCTCCCAAACATCTTCTATGAAGTCAGCCTCACCTTAATTCCAAAATCAGAAAAATACACAAAAGAGAAATATAGAACAATATCACTTTGAATGTAGATGTAAAAATCCTAAACAAAATAGTAGCTAATCAGATCTAACAACACATCAGAAAAATCACTTCTCTGCATTTATCCTTGGTATTCAGGGATGGTTCAACATACATAAATTAATAAATTTAATACATTCCAGCATATGTTTCTAAAATAGCATGTTTATTCAACACAAATACATAATCACATGCTATTACCATGTCTCTAAAAGGTAACACTATTTCTGCATGTCATTAAATAATCAAAACACAAAAATCCCTGATTTTCTAAAAAAAGTAAATTGAGACACAATTCCGCACATTTATTTAAATGTGTATATATGTATATATCTTGTTTCTTCTGATCTATTTAATTTTGATCTATGTATTAGCCTGCCTCTATTTTCATTTCTTATACTGTTTTTATTTTTTTAACTGGGTCATTTGTTCTGCAGTCTTTCAGAGTTTTGATTTCACTGATTGTACATTTATGATACAAAGAAATACAGCTCTCTATTTCACTGTTATCTACCAGTTTTAAGTAGATTGCCTCGAGCAGTTATAAAGGAATTTTTAAAGTATTAATTCAAAGTCATATCTAGACACGTATTTAGGTTTTCAATCAAGGAAGAAAAGCAAAAGGTTGCTTTTCTTTTTAGTGCTCTAATTATCCCAGTTTGAGTTAGTGGAAATCTCTGTGATTGGCTTCAATTTCTTTTTTGACATGGTTTTTAGTGGTCTTAGAAGTGTTCTTAGTTTTTGATACAATGTTTTGGAATTCCACATGCATTTCCCATGCTGGACACCAGTGAAATAGCTACTTTCTAATGTTCCAGAGAACACTGGCTCATTTTGGTGAGAAATGGGACTGTAATCTAAACTAGGAAGAGGGACTCATCACTACCACTGGCTCAGCCCTTACTTTTAGAAAGAAACATATTTTTTTGAAGATACAACATAGTTTTTACTTAAACTTATATATGTCAATTTTTCCCTTCACCTGCACCCCAAATTCTGGTTCTCAAAGAAATCTTAGCTGAATATATACATCATGTTATAGTACACATACAGATTTCTTAGACTAAAGATATTAATGCCATCAACAAAAATATGTTTACATAAAACACCATATTTTTTTTTTCCTTTGGACACAAAGCATTAGAAATATATAGCAAGAGGGTATAGCTCAGGGATAGAGAATTTGACTGCAGAAATATATAGCAAAATTATTTGTGCTTTAGAAATGTGCTTTAATAAAAAAAGAAAAAAAGAAAAAAGCTTTAATGCAGTTTGATTGGCAAATGGCAATATAGACACATTTGATACAATTTTGACAAAGGTATGAACTCAGTATAATCAATATAAAGATAAATTCCATTCCCACAAAATTTGCAAAATGTCATGTTGTCTTTGATATCCTTATCCCAGTTCCCATCGATAAACTTTGACTTCTATTGATGTGCTTTCTATTACTGTACACATCACACACTATGCACATCATATATTTATAAATACCTCACATGCATAAAATAAAATTGCTTATGTTCAACAAGATGTTTTTGAAGTTTATCTGTGTTGTTAGTATCACTTTTAGTAACCAAATAGTTTTCTATTATATGGATATAGCATTACTTGTATATCCATCCTCTTGCTGATGACTTTTTAGAAATCTTTTTTTATTAATAAGTTTATTCTAAACAATAGGATGCATATTTTTGTGAGTTCACATGTTTACATTTCTCTTGGGAAAATACACAAGCGAGGAATTTCTGGGCCATATGTTAAGTCAATGCTTAATTTTTTATTTTAAAAAGTACCAAATTTTACCACTCCCAGCAGCAATATATGAGAGATTAGTTGATGCATACTCCAATACTTTGGATCAGACCTTTTTATTATTATTTTAGGCACTCTAAAAGATATGTAGCAGTATATCACTGTGGTGTAAGTCAAGCTTACTAAATGACTAGACATTCTGATAAGTTTTATATGCTGTTTTGCCACACTTATATATTTTTTGGTGAAATGACTCCACAAAGATTTTTCTTGTTTTTAAATAAAGTTTTTTGGTTTACAGGTGTTCTTTACATTTTCATTATATTTTCTGGGTTCAACACTTTTATCAGAAATATGTTTTCCAAATATTTTTTGTTAGTAGGTGACTTGCCTTTTTATTGCCTTTAAAATAATTTTCAGATAGTGAAATTAATATTTGGTGTAGCTTATCAAATTTGTATTTTGTAGTTTATACTTGTCTTAGTCTCATCTTGAAAATATTTGCAAAGGAATTGATACCATACAAGTTGCATTCACTAAATACATACAACTAAATGAAAAGCACACTGAGAAATTAACTAGACCCAGATATTTGGAATTCTTGCAAAAATTAAGCTGTTTCTACATGTCAAATATGAAAAGAGAAGTCATACTAGAAATAAGAACATAGAAATAAATTGACATAATTAAATATTAGGTAAGTTAAATACTAAATATTACATTTTGTGAATGTCACATAAGTGGTATTAAGAGGAATTTTTTTCTTCCTGGACATGCATTTTACACTTATTTTTTTAGGTACACCCTTAATAATTCTTTTTGCAACATGCTCTCTAGCAGGTTTCAATTACTTTGATTTTGAAAGCACTGAAGAATTTAGACTACAGTCTTTTTTTGACAAGGACTTAACTGATTCATTATCCTCTTACACACGTTCAAGTGTGACAGTATAACTGTGATTTTTCATTAGGCATCTAAAAGCAAATAATAGATAACTTTCATGTTTTCTTTACAGCCTGCTTCCCTTCTGCTTCTTAAAAGTAATTTTGAGTACTAAAGGGGACAATTATTGTGGCTATAAATCCTTTTTTATAAAATAAATTAAATTCATAGTTATTTTTTATAGTTATTTGAGAGGGAGAATAAGAGAGGGAGAGAGAAAGAGAGAGAGTGAGAGAGAGACAAAGAGAGAGAAACAGACAGATCTACCCACTGATTCACTTCCTAAATGTTTGCAACAGCCAGGCCTGGGCCATACAATCCAAGGACCTGTGAATTCATTCTGTGTCTCCCCCCATGAATAGCATGAGCCCACATGCTTTACATACACCTGCTGCTTCCCAAGGTGCACATCAGCAGGAAGCTGGAACAGAAGCACAAGTGCGATTTGATCCCAGGCACTTCAGTCAGGGATGCAACCACCCCAGCAGCAGCTAAGCCCACTGCACTACAATGCCCATCCCTATAAGTTCTTGTATTAGGAAATTATAAACATTAACTAGGCCAGCAACTCCAAAAAGTTGGGAGAAAACCTAAGGAAAATTTTAAATGGATTAAATGATCAAATAGAAGAGAATAATAAACTTGGATATCAAAAACAATAAAAGCAGTTACTGATTTTTGATAAAATTAATACTATTATCAAAAAAACTAGAGAATACACAAGTAATAGCATGTGAAAGTTTAAAAACAAAAGACAGTTAATAAGTCATTAAAATACAACTAACTTATATATTTACTTTTGAACATAATAAGAGAATAAACAAAAATATGAAAAACTCGTTACAATTGAAACAACAATTGAGTCAAAAAATTATAAACAGCTTATTTCTTCTCACCAAAATCCCCTCTCTAAAATTTACCACCAAAACTCATTGGAGTTTTTTTGTTTGTTTGTTTTTAATAT
Organism: Oryctolagus cuniculus; assembly: GCF_964237555.1. Taxonomy (NCBI): domain Eukaryota; kingdom Metazoa; phylum Chordata; class Mammalia; order Lagomorpha; family Leporidae; genus Oryctolagus; species Oryctolagus cuniculus. The sequence continues at coordinate 78,909,291 of NC_091434.1, read as the reverse complement.
TTATATATTTGAAAGTTAGAGCCACAGAGAGAAAAGGAGAGACAGAGAGGTCTTCCATCTGCTGGTTCACTCCCTATCTTTCACTGCATTTCCCAGACCTAGATAGGAAGTGGAGCAGCCAGGACATCAACTGGCACCCATATGGGATGCTGGCACTGCAGACAATAAATCATATGGCTTTATGGGAAATTTCTCCCAAGCTTACATAAACTTTGTTAGAAACTGGAAATAAGGAATAAAGCAATTTCATTTAGTCTAGTACTTGAGACCAACAAAGAGACAGTAGGAGAAATAAAAATATTTTTAATTTTTTTTCCTTTTTTTAATTTTTTTCCTTTTTTAAATTTTTTTGAAACAAAATATTTTTCAACATCATTCATGAACAAAATTGAAGGCACTGGGACAACCAGCTAACAAAAGAAGAAAGTAATTAAAGTATAAAGAAAATTAAGTAGGCACATGCTACACTGAAACTCGATCTGCCTAACACTATAATCAAAACTTGAACTGCAATGAACTATTGACCTAAAACAAACATGAAAATTCATAAAAAGTCTAAGAAATCAAATTAATTGTCCCAAAGCAAAAAAAAAAAAAAAAAAGAGAGAGAAACAATTAGTAAAACTGGTGACACAAGAGTTGGGAACATTTATCTCCGAAAAAAGAAAAATAGGAAAAAGAATCTCCATCATAAATATTATTCAGCAAAAAACTCAAATCTAATGATACTGTATAATAATTCTTAAAGGGTTTATGTCCCTTATATATAGAAATAGCTCCTAGAAATCAACGTAACAATCTTTCCCAAATTGGGCTAGTAAGCAATTCATGAAAGAGAAAACCTAAATGACAAACATGAAAATATGTTCAAATTTACTAACAAATTATATTTGTGTGCACATGATATTGAAATAAATAAATATCCAATAATATCAAATACTTTTCCAAGACTACAAAGCAAAATATTATTTCATATTCTAATAGAAGAAAGACAACTCTGAAGCACTGCTGTTAAGGGCAATTTGGTAACATTTAATAAAGTTGAAGATGTGTACAAGGGAATTTCAAAAAGTTCATAAAAATGAAATTAAAAGGTAGGTTTATTTTGATGTAAAAATATCTTGAAATCTATGCATAGTTTTTTTCACAATACCTATTTTTCATTAAAGTTTTAATGTGCTCTTCCACTTCTATTTTATGTACACAAGAAAATTCTTGGCATGTGTGCACAGAGAGCTGCTCTGTATCGTATTTGGAAATGGAAAGGAAAGGAAGAGAAAGGAAAGACTGCATGTTAACCAACAGAAAATTAAGTAAGAGATCCTTGTATATGCATTGTATTGAATTCTACAGTTATTAAAGTAAATGAAGTAGTGCCATACACATCAACATGAATAAACAATGACAAAATTGAACAAAAAGGACACAGTGCAGAAGTTAGGAACATGCTATAATGTTTTATAAAATATGCAATTGATACCTTATTGTATTTATATAGATATATGTTATGAATTAAAATGCCTAAATATTTATGGAAATGGTCTGTACTAAATTTGCTAGAGTAGATTACTTCTAGGAAGATTACAGAACAGAGGGGAATGAACTATGGGACAAGTAATTGTGGCAAAAGTTAAATTTGGTAAAGCTGGGTGGTGAATATTGGGATGAAAGTTACATTATAAGCTACGTTTGGAGTTTTTCATAGTTACAACAATATAAATAGGAAAGGAAACCTGCTGCTTTGGATAGTTCAAGTGCTCTGTTAAACAACTGACAGATAAAGCTGGTAGAATGAAGGCAGATTGAGCTAACACTGGGTAGCTACAGATAGTTGACAGATGTTGAGTAAGCTCATGGACATCCCCTTGCTCTCCTCCAGTCACAGGAACTTCACTGCCACTGTGGTGGTTTGAGGACAAGATGCACAGGAAGTGAGCAGACTGCAGGATCACTTAGAGGAACTATGCTTGAGGAAGATAGAGATTTTCATTTTCCATTTCTGTAGCAAGTTGTTTTCCTGAGATGATATAAGGAGTTAAAGTTTGGACACTGGACAGATGATGTGACAGTCTCTGACACAGGTGGTACCAGAGAATGCCACAAATGATCCACGACCTTTGAAGCCAAAAGATTCTATCTTGGACAAAAAGAACAAAAAGAAAATCAAAAGTCAAGCAGCACCAGATGTATACAGATATTCTATTTTTGTACACGAAAGATGGACCAAACACATTTGCCCCTGCCACCCATGTAGGAGACCAGATGGAGTTTCAGTATCCTGGCTTCAGCCTGGTCCAGTCCTGGCCATTGCGGCCATCATAGGGAGTACATTAGCAGATGAACGATCTCTTTTTCTTTCTCTGTCTCCCCCTCTTTCTGTTGCTCTGCCTTTTGAAAATAGAAATATTAAAAAAAAGATTATCATGAGACTTATATAATATGATGAGATATGAGAAAGAATTTTGTGCAGGTATCTGGCAATTTTACTATGCCAGTTACAAATAGATTACTCTTCTCAGATGCTGCCAATTTGGGAAAGTGCAGGGATCTCCTCCATACCAGCATTGTTACTCAAGTGCTGTGGTCAGACATTGTGCCTCGAAATATGTTTGGTTAGCCTGGCATTATGTTTTAGAAATATTTTAATTCAAATATGAAATCTGAAAACACACATATTTTCTAAAATTCCAGACTCCCAGCTTGTCTTAAAAACATAGTATATTTAGCAACAATGAGGGTGGGTTCTCTTCAGCTTTGATGTATTCTTACACTACACATGATATGAGAGCTAGGAGAAAAGGAAACAGGACTTGTCTAATAACCTAAACTTGAACCAGGGAAATGTGGACAACACAGTTATCAGTCCTCAGATTCTTACAGAAAACAGTTTTGGCAGGTTGTTGATCCCATGTGGAAACAATAAACTGAAATTATCAATTAGCTACTGACTGTTCCCATCATTCTCTATCATTATATCTAACCTTTTTTACACTCATTACTTTTGCCTACTTTGTTAGATTATATCATTTTTCAAAAATATTTGTTACCTCTGCATACTTCAGGATTATTCCTCCCCATACCCTTGAAATTGGAGTTAGCCACATAATTTGCTTTGACCAATGAGTTGAGATAAATACCAGTTGCAAGCAGAAAGCTTTTAAAGCCACTCACTCTCTGTCTTTTCTATTTTCCCCTCAGCCAAAAGATTGGGATTTCCCCAGATGGGGACTGCTCCTTTAGTCTAGTTCCAGAATGAGATGATGTGGAGAAGAGTTGAAACAGACTCATGTTGCACTTGCAGCATGAGGAAAACATGAGTTATTGCTATTGTGAGCCTCTGATGTTTTGGTGTCATTTTCTATCACATCAGAACTTAGCCTAAGCTCATTCATACATGCTTCTGGCTCCCCTAATCATATTTTGTCAACCATCAACATCACTCTTTTGCCTACTAAAAAGAAGTGGCATTTGATTCAGTGGTCTAAATCTTATTATTATTATCAATATTATTTAGGAAGGGGAGTGCATGGTACATGATAGAAGTATCCAGCTGTTCTGTATTATGGCATGATCCTTTCTCCTTAGTTTTCCTATCTAGAGTAAATTGGATACAAATTAATATTAGTTGAAGTCCTACTACGTACCAAATATTTTTCATATTTTGCACCATTTAAACACTCACCGATACTTAAATGTATAGTTACTGCTCTTCTCAGTGTGAGTAAACTCAAGCTCAGAAATTTAGAAAAATGGCAATGCTCATGTTTGATAAAAACATATATTTATATCCCAAGCTTATGGTCTTTTTTACTAAGCAAACTTCATTGTCACAGGATGGAATCTAGGAAGCCTCACTCAAAAGCTTTATATCATTATATATGGCATATTTTTTTGTACAGATGGTGATTCCTTTATGGATCTATGACATCCCATGGTAAAAAGCTTATTTTCTGTTTCCTCCTGGGACATGGAGAAATGAGATGAATAGGAACATATGGTGGTTCTTTCTTCATAATGGTCCATAGCATCCACACAGGAAGTCTAATAATTGAAAAGTCTGTTTTTTAGATTATAATTTTTTTATATTTGTATAATAAAATGTGTTTTCCTAGGAGAAATAAAAGTGCTAATAGATGTTAATTTTGTGTAATATCTTTATCTAGAAACATCAAGGCAATAAGTGTTCACTGTCACTTCTTATACTTATTGAAATTTCCCTGCCTATATCTGGTGGGGGAACTTTGAAATAAATACATAAAAAGTGTGTTTTTCTTTTTTTATTTTCCTCTGGGGTCCCTCTTTATCAAGAATTCCCTTCCCTCACTGAAACCTCCACACTAGGCACATGGTACCTCTTGCCTCGGGGGCAGATTGTTTAAACAGAAAGTAAGTACTTTAGACTTCAAAACAGACTTCTTAAACTCATGACAAGATTGGTGAAGAGGAGTTTCATCCTTAAATTTCAAAACCATGCCTTCCAATCTCAAAGCTGGAGCTGATTGTGTCTCAATATGTATAGTTTATATCATAATACATAGTCACAGATAAACATAAAATTTGTTGTTAGCAATTTTTCTTATTTATCCTTTTTAAATTAACAAATAAACCTAGGATCTGGTGAGAGCAGTGTTAACAGAGGAGTCACATTTAGATGTTTTATGAGCCTTTAAAAGGGAAATTTGAACCCTGTTCCTTACACTGCCTTGCATCCAAACTTGGTATTTGGTGATCTAAAAGACAACAGAACTTCTATCTGCATCTTTGAGAGATAGCAAGCCTTACAATAAGCCTCACAAGACATGATATAGCAAGAAATGGCTGTGACAGATCTAGACAGGCAAAGCTTGATACAGTACCCTGCAATCATTTCATAAGCTACATAATATTCTTGAGAAGGTCTTGGTCTTAGCTATGAGAGGGCCAGTGGACCAGAAGGGGTTTGTGATCAAGATAAAGGGAATGCTGAGCAACTTGCATGCACTAATGACTTAACTATGGAATGAATAAGCATTATGGGTAATGTCTATTTTAACTGATACTGATGACAAATAATAATGATAAATGTAGTAATTAAACCAATGTAAACACTATTAGCTGATGCTAGCATGGGTGGGTGATAAAAACTCAGTACTAGGTTCACTGAGTTCACTGGCACAGCCTCAAGGAGAAAAAAATACAACACTGATTAAAAAAATCCTAGTTGAGGCCAGCGCCGTGGCTCACTAGGCTAATCCTCCACCTTGCGGCGCCGGCACACCGGGTTCTAGTCCCGGTCAGGGTGCTGGATTCTGTCCTGGTTGCCCCTCTTCCAGGCCAGCTCTCTGCTGTGGCCAGGGAGTGCAGTGGAGGATGGCCCAAGTACTTGGGCCCTGCACCCCATGGGAGACCAGGAGAAGCACCTGGCTCCTGCCATCGGATCAGCGCGGTGCGCCGGCTGCGGAGGCCATTGGAGGGTGAACCAACGGCAAAGGAAGACCCTTCTCTCTGTCTCTCTCTCTCACTGTCCACTCTGCCTGTAAAAAAAAAAAAAAAAAAAAAAAAAAAAAAAATCCTAGTTGACCAAGAAAACCTTGAATAAAATTAATCATTCATTGAGTAAATTGAAATCCCACTATCAAAATGAACTTCTATTATAGAAAAGTAAGCAAAGTTATACTTTTCTAAGTACCACTTTAAGAACTCTTTTCATCCATCATATTTGAACTCCAAAGATCTAGCAACCTATGGATTTGGATGATTATATCTTTGGGGTCTGAATTAAATATGACTTACATCAAATTAGAGGGCTTTAAGGATGAGTGTTTTACATAAGAAATGAGTTAAGGTGACTGACTTGCCCTTATAAAGCAAAGGTGAGAGGCTACAGATTGAGAAGGATGCTGCCAACTGGAAGTTATCCGGAAGGTAAATGATCCCTTTGTTGGCTAAGTGGCATTTAAGCAGCTTACTCAACACAGGCAATGTGATGTTCTCCAATAACAGGAATTGCTATAGTTGCCAAGGTCTCCAAAGTCACAGAAAGAGAAATGGGTATTGGGACATATTTGTTGACAGAGGAAGGTGAGCAACACCAAGAAGTACTGTCAGAATTTAAAGGGTGACAAGAGGGATTGGGTCTTCTTAGGAAAAAGATTACCTGGAAGAGGCCACTTGTGTAAGTCTTTGTAGGTGTTCTGTTATTACCCCTCGTCTTAAGTATCTCTACTGTGGTTCTTCATGGTGATTGGAAACGAAACACTTGAAAAATTTGGACAGCTAATTTTCTTCTAAGAGTTTAACAATTAAAGTATATCCAGACATCAAGAACAAATAGTCAAACAAAAACTAGTGAGAGGAACCCCAGAGCTAAGAAGAGAGATAAGACCAAATACATCTTAGTTCAGACCTCCATCTAACAGTTCTCTATCTGCAGTTTGTAGAACAACCAGAAACTGTTCCTCCAAAGGAAAAAAAAATTAAAAACGTAGTCTGCTTGCCTAGCAACAATGGAGATCAATCCACTTCAGCACCATCCACCTGTATAAACCAGTCCATTTAGTTCTTATATATACCCCTAGACCACAAGTTCCAGGAAGTTTGTTCCTTCCTACCAGACCCTCCCTTTGTAGGGAGCTTTTCTGTTTCCTACTCAAATAAAGCTTGCTTTGTCTCCTCACTGTGTGCCCATTCTTTTCATTCTTCAGCTTTCAGACACCAACCTGAATCAAATCCACAAAATTCTCCAGACACTAGCGTTATATTTCAGGAAGGAAGACACTCCAAACTCTAGCAGTGGGACACAGTATGTATCACTTAATGTCTACTATTTGATCTTTTACTTAATTGCAAGAGGACTATGTATACTTCAACTTCCCAGTGAAGTATGAAACCCAGTAGACTTCAGCTTTGAAATTGAGTGCATAGGAAAGTGGAATTTAGAAATCATTTTTGAGGAGAAAATGACCTTACGTGTTTTTTAACAAGAAAAAGGTAGTCTTTGGAGAACATGGTGTTTGTTTGAGGACACCAAAATTCCAACAGTAAATATCCACACATTGTTTTACCCCAAGTGAATTATGTTTCCTTTAAATCCCTCAAATTCATATGGGAAGGAAAATGTGGTTCCAAGAAACACTGGGACTAGAGATGATCTTCTTGGTATGTATGGGATGGCTAGCTTTGCCTTGAACAAGGCGGGACCACTGCCTACCAAAGCAGTAGAGAAGAACTAGTGAATGTTAAAAGAAGATTCGGTTAATGGATTTGGAGGAGACCCTGCTCATGCTCATAGATCAGAACAGTGAGCGCAGCCATGTAACTAGCATAACACAAGGTGTGATCACCCAAGCAGGAAGGAGAGTGAGTTATAAGGGCAGAGTGAAAATAAGGATTTTGACTCATTCTCAGAGGCATTTGAAAAAGGTGTCAAGATTCTGATGTCATTTGAGACATTTGGGTTATGTATATTCAGTCACATAAGACCCCCCCTCACGGGGAAAACATACAAAAAAGACTAAAAGAAAGTACCATTTGAAAATAATGCCTTCAAAAACACCTGCTGTATTTAAGGAAAATATTAATGACAGAAACTAAAGAGTAACACTGAACTTAACTCATAAACAATTCTGAAACATTACTGAGTCTAAAGGGTTTTGCTTCCTCTGCCCTGAACTGCTCTTCCTGCTGTAAGGTAAAGAGTGCTGAGCACAGGTTGGTAAGCCTGGGCTTTTGAAAACAGCTGAAAGAAGAGAAGAGTCCTACTTGATTCTTGCTACAATGAGATTCCATGACTTTGTGATAAGTTCCTTTAAAAAATTATAACCTTAGGGCAGGCCTCTAGTGCAGTGGCGAAGCCACCATTTGGGATACCTGCATCCCATATGGGAGTGCCTGAATTCAAGACCTGGCTCTGCTCCTTATTCCAGCATCCTGCTAACACAATGCAAATCCTGAGCGACAGTAGGTGATGGTGCAATTATTTGGATCCCTGTCTTCCACCCGGAAGACCGATTATGTTCTTTTTTTACCTTGCTCAGCCCTGGCTGTTGTGAGTGTTTGAGGAGTCAACTAGTGGATGGAAGAGCTCTTTCTGTTAGTCTGTTTCTTTTTCAAATAGTTAAAAATAAACAACTTTTTAATTAAAAAATAAATTTTGTAAACTTAAGTACCAGTAGCCAACTCATTGATCATGCTCTGAAGATACTCGTGGATTTGTGCATATATATGTGTGTGTGTGTGTGTTTACACATTAAGGCACTGTTAGTTGTGATTTGCAAAGGTGCTATCGCATCTTTGTATAACCTTGCTGTGTGAGATCTCAATTCCTCTCTGCCCCGCCCCGATTACCAAGAGAACTCTCTGACACAGTTCTTCACTAGAGAGGAGCACAGCCTTTATACATTAAGGTGGTCATCTGCACCCTAATTTGACACTTTTCATGTGATAAGTTTGCCTTGCTGGTTCTCATTTAATCAGGGTTCTCCAGAACTTGCTGACGGAGGCTTTCAGACTCAGCCCAGGAGGCCTCTGAACTCCGTAGCTTCATGTTGAATGCTGCCGTTCTGACCTACTTCTTCCCAGGGAACAAGAAACCTAAAAGAAACATTGCAGCTGAGTTCATGCCAACAAAGCACACTGGACAAATGCTAAATATCCAACTCAGAGTCATGTTTACCCATTTTCTCACTAATATCTGTCTGGCTGTTAGACAATTTCCTATCAATCTTGAGGGTAATTAATAAAAATGATAGTAACATCTACTCCATGTGGGCTCCTAAGAGAATAAACAGGAGAAATTATATATATATATATATATATATATATATATATGGCAGAATTTAATTCATCTTAATTGCTGTCCTTTTTTGAGACCTCTATAGTCAAGTCGTCTCCTTAACTCTACCACGATCTATTCCAAACTTTGTCTCAACAGAACTTTGGTATCAGCAAAACACCACTTTCATGGCATCTACATCAAGCCCTGTGTAATGCCTAGGCAATGGACACTTCCCACTGGATCCCCACTCTTACAGAGACCCAGCTGTAGCCTGCTTGTGGATACTCATCCCCATCTATGCAGGAACTCAGCTTTCCCTGAGTTCACCATGCTTGCCATTACTCAGGATTTTCTGAAATACAGGTAGCCATCCGCCCTCATCTCCTACTGTTCCAATTTTTATAAATGGGCTTCTACCTTTATACTCATTTTCAATTCCTCTCCTCAAAACCATATTTGCAGGCCTGCCCTGCTCCTACACCTAACCTTTCTTCTCATTATACTCACCCCACTCCATATGGCTGAGGACTCAATCCCAAGCAATGCTATTCCTAATACCAACTGCCCTCTGCCATTTCTGAGTGGTTTCACCGTGATCCTTAGAAATCTCTCAACCATATTCTTTTTTTATTTTTTGACAGGCAGAGTGGACAGTGAGAGAGAGAGAGACAGAGAGAAAGGCCTTCCTTCCGTTTGTTCACCCTCCAATGGCCTCCGTGGCCAGCGCACTACGGCCGGCGCACCATGCCAATCCGTTGGCAGGAGCCAGGTGCTTCTCCTGGTCTCCCATGGGGTGCAGGGCCCAAGCACTCGGGCCATCCTCCACTGCACTCCCTGGCCACAGCAGAGAGCTGGACTGGAAGAGGGGCAACCGGGACAGAATCCGGGGCCCTGACCGGGACTAGAACCCGGTGTGCCGGCGCCGCAAGGCGGAGGATTAGCCTAGTGAGCCGCGGTACCGGCCAACCATATTCTTAATAATTGTCTTGAACGTCTTCACTGCCAGGCACCTGACTTGATGCACTCTATTTTTGCCTTGTCACTTGGGGCTCCAGGTTTGTATTACCTACTAATTTTATCTCTCTACTCTAATTGCTAATATGTCTGCACCTGGGTTGTTGTGGGCCATTGGATATTCACCCAAGATCCTGTATGGGGTCCAGTCATTTTTGGAGACCCTCCTTGAATGTTTATAGATTTCTTTCAGAACCTAGGTCTAGCACTGATGGCACCCCAGGACTTGCCATGGTTCTGTGTGAAACTTGATCGTTGGGAAAGCCTCCTCTTAGTTCTTCCATGTAGCTTTGTCTGGCTTCAAGGAGTGGTCAGAGCCCCAAACCCCAGACAACTCCTCCTATCTGATGTTGAGGTCAATACCAACATTTAGAGATATGATCACTCAGACTTCATGAGAATAGACACAGCTATAAGATATGGAGATTACAGGGTAGTGCATGGGTGAGAAAGGCTGGGTGTTGATTGAGTCTGAGAAGTGCACATTCATTAAAGTTCTACCCATACAGAGAAGTAACTTGTTGCAGAACCTAATTCAGACAAGACCAGGACAGGGAGGCGGCATGTAATCCACAGATCCCTGTCCCAAAGGGCCATTGTCAGGGATGTCAAATATATTATTCCATTATGGCATGTCAGAAGCTGATGTGGTTCCAGGCCAGTGCATTGTATGGGAAAGCAATGGTGATTCAATGATAGTTGATGTTGTCAAGTCATCATTGTGCATAGTAATCTGTTTGTTGGAATCCTTGTCAGAAATTGGAAAGTAGGGAAGTAGGTGTGTGTGTTTGTGTGTGTGTGTGTGTGTGTGTGTGATAAAGTAGGGGCTAAATACTCAGAAGAGGCAAAGATTTACTACAAAAATGGTTTTTGAACAATATAACAGTTTTAGGTAAACCTGAAGCATTAGGCAGATGGTGCAGATGAAGCTTTGTGAGTGAAAAAACAAAGTTATCCTAAGGCTCCTCCCAGGTATATCAGTTACTGACAATGTTGGCAGCACAGTGAGACTCTAATAAGCACCGACTGGAGAATGTGGGGAGGCTCACCTGGCTCCTGAACTGGAGAGAAGTGAGTTTGGGTCTGTAGGTGAGATTCATATATACATACAACTAAAAAGAAAAGCACAGGATACAAAAAATATTGTAATGGTCATAACTTAATAATTTGATAGGGTATTAATAGGAATCAAGTTTGATTATCATGACTCAGTATTCATCTGGCAGGTCCCATCCCTCTTAATTCCTGTCTGCATCTTTAGCTGTGACCTTCAGACTCAATGTCAGGGCATGCCATCCAATATAGCCTCTCAATTTCTGCTGTTTCTGTTTCTATTGTTTTACTCTAGTCTCTCATGTTCACATTCCTTTACTCTTCCTGTTACCATTTTGGGCTCCACGATGTCTTCAGAAATGCAATATATCTTATGGTTATTGCCTATCTATAAAGCACTTTTCTGAACTTCCTGCAGTTGATAGCTTTCTATACATGGAACTTGACTTCACCTCAAGGACGTGGATATTTTCTTGTTTTTCCTTGGATCTCTCTATGAATCTTGATTTGAAACCTTTCACACAATATAAGATTCAGAAATATGTGATGATTTAATGATTATCCAGTCATTTCCAGATACAATTTAACCTAATCTTCTAAGTATAGTGTTTAGTTTTATACCCTAGCAAAGGAATATATTAACATGGGGTTTTGGGGTTTAGTATAGGAGGTAAAGCTGCCACCTGCAATGTCAGCATCCTGTATGGGCACTAGTTTGTGTCTCAGTGCTCCACTTCTGATCCAGTTCCCTGCTAATGACCTGGGAAAGCAGCAGAAGATGGCCCAAGTGCTTGGTTTTCATGTTATTTAAAAAGTAAAACATTTTAAAAAACAAAAGCATTTTGTACTATAGTTATGTATAGTTCATACTGCAGTTATATATTCTACGTGATTTTAGTATACAATGTTATATAGCATATACTGTTATATAAAATATAACAATATGTTATGTATTTATGTATTTATATGTATTTCTGCATCTATCACCACTATTTAACTAACATACCTGTAGGCCAGTATGTTAACCAATACCCTGGTTCTTAATTTCAAGTTTTAATATTCAAGTTTAAAGTATGAAATTCTCAGTTTAAAAAATTATTCAATAATTCGTTTTTATTTTATGTGAAAGAGAATGAGACATAGAGAGAGATCTTCCATCATCTTTTATACTCCCCAATGTTCATGACCAGGGTTGGGTTAGGATATAACCATGAGCTAGGAATGTCATCTGAGTTGGGTGGCCGGTACCCAAATACTTGAGCCATCATCTGCTGCCTCCTTCGATGTACGTAGCAGAGAGGCTGGCACTTGAACCAGGCTCTCCAATGCGGTATGCAGGTGTCCCAAGGGCAACTTAGCTGCTGTGCCCCAGGCCCGCCCCAGGAAATCTCAAATTTCATGATCTCTATTGTTTCCCTTTTAGGAAATATGGAAAACTAGCAGTTTGAAACCATAAAAAATAATGAGTTTACATTTATGTAGGCCTTATAAAACAATTTATGCTTCCCAAGACACTTAATATATTATCAGAACCCTTCACAAAGTAACTTTCTGTTTATAAAACAATCAGAGCTATAGGTAAGGTGCTAAAACATTTTAATTGTTAAAACAGTCTTGTTTCTCTGTAGCTATTTCTTTCAAGTGGAGGGATTAATCTTTATACTTTCTTTTGAAAGTGCATTTATTTTGTTACTGATGTGGGATGATCAGTGCTCAAAATGTTTGCATTGAGAATTCCAAATGTTGACTTTAGGAGCAGCAGATGACTTCAAATTCAAATTAAGACATCAAATGTTGCAAGCCAAAAGCCACTTCTCCAGGAATTTGTCCTAGTGATCCTGCCAGAATGAGTTTCAAGGAATGAAATGACCCTGGACTACAAATGTTTTAGATGGTGAAGATCCAGTAGTTTGAAAATGATCCACAGCAATGAGTGTGATGAGAATGACAGGCAGCATTGGTTTATCTTTTCATTCACATTTCCCCCACTTTGATTCTGTATTTGTTGATAGAATGCTTGTAAATGACCTTTCTCTCATTTCATTTCTGTACTGATTTATTCTTTATTTCTTTAATGACTACAAAATGGAAAAAATAAGTGTTCTCATTCTTTTAAATGTTAAATTAGGGTGTGCATTTGGTACTGCAGTTAATTAAGCTGCTTGGAATATCTGTAGCCCATATTGTTTTTATTTATTTATTTTTTTAAATTTATTTGACAGAGTTAGACAGTGAGTGAGAGAGACAGAGAGAAAGGTCTTCCTTCCGTTGGTTCAGCTGGAGCTACGCCAATCAGAAGCCAGGAGCCAAGTATTTCCTCCTGGTCTCCCATGCGGGTGCAGGGGCCCAATCACTTGGGCCATCCTCCACTACCTTCCTGGGCTACAGCAGAGAGCCTGCAGCCCACATTGTAATGACTGGTTCAAGTCCCTGTTCCTCCATTTCCTCTCCAGCTTCCTGATAATGCACACTCTGGGAGGCAGCAAGGAAAGTTCAAGGATTTGGGTGTTCTTCACCAATGTGAGTTGCCTGGTCTGTTTCACCCTCTTGGCTTCAGCCTGACCCAGCCCTAGCTGTTGGGAGTATTTAGAGAGTCATTCAGTGGGTGGAAAATTTACAACTCTCATCTCTGTCTCTTTGCCTTCCAAATAAATATAAATAAATTTAAAAATAAGTAAATAAAAGTGTTGACTCTATCGTTGATTTAGACATGTCTGGAGTACTTAATCCATTCTGATATGTATCTACTATTTTACATATTATAATTTTCATGTTTTAGTCTTTGATGAAAAGTGAAAGCCTCATATCTTCCTTCCTTTTTTTTCTTGAAAACTAAACATTGTAAAAATACTTCTTCAGAGAAAACAGAATAACTTTTAGGCAATGTTTCTCCAATTCAACTGTGAATATGTTGAAAAAGTACAGTAATTTTTCAGTTTAGGCTTCATTCCTTTTGTTCTGTGTTTTGTATTATCTTGCTGCTGCAGAAAAAAAGAAAACAAGGAGACTAGAAGACCTACAAGTGCTGGCAGACTCGAAGCTCAGCAGAGACACATCTCTCCTTTGTGACATATATTAGCGGCTCTAGTAACAAGGATCAGGGACCTGCTCCAAATATATCAGGTGGTGGAAGTTTAATGTCAGTATCCAAGGTACAAGACAATAAGAAAGAATCTCAGAAGTCATGCACACAAGTCTTAGGCAAGGTAGAAGGTTATGCTTTGCTTTCAGTAATGCACAAGCCCTTGAGACCCAGCAGAACCTTTAGCTGATCTGGCTTTCCTTCTGTGATTCTCTCCCTAGTTGCTGTTTCTCATATTTAATTAATTGCTCCTCTCAACCTACCCTTCTACCCTAGGTTATTTGCTACATAGGTCTACATTCCAGGTTCTGCTATCTCTCTCTGGAACTGGTAGCTTCTGACAAGTAGAACTGGATGGCTAGCAGCCAGAGGTGAGAGCTTTTTTGGCATTTTGAATACCATTTTAGTATTTTGAATTTTGTACTTTGTGCACTCATCCAAAAATCTCATCAATTATTAATTTCTAAGGAGCTCTAAGAGAGCAATTTCTGAGCGACAACACTATGCAAGTAAAGGCAAGAAGGAAAGAAAAGAGGGAAATTGATGAATGTATTTAAGATTAAATAATCAAAGGCAGAGATTATTTTGAAAATCAAAATGTCACATAAGGAAAAATGAAAAAAAATAACATAACACTGAATTTATTAATTAGTAAAATTTGGTTGAGAACTGGAATCAGAAAGCAGACTTCCTAATTCTGAGATACTAAATTCACCATATTTGTGGTATTAAAAATTTGAGGGAGATGGACACTTGGCCTGGTGATTAAGGCACTGGCTAGACTGCCTGTGTCCCACATTGGGTACCTGCATTTGATAACCTGTTCCTGCTTCTAACATGAGCTTGTTGGTGGTACATACCCTAGGAGACAGGTGGTGGCTCAAGAAATCAAATTCCTTTCACTCCTGTGGGTATCCTGGATTGAGTTCCCACTCTCGGCTTCAGACTCCTGGTTCTTGGGGGCATTTGGGGAGTGAGCCCGAAGTTGAGAGCTCTATCTCTATCTCTGTGTCTCAAATAAATAAATTTCTTTTCAAAAAGTTAGGTGTGTATAAAATGTTTTAACACATTGGTCCTATAATCAATGGACATTATGAATAGCTTCAATAGTATTTCAGTAGTCTAGTGCAAATGTACAACAAAAATAAAAATAAGAAAAGCTAATTGTAAGAAGGTCCCCAGAAATAATCCATTTATTTTTATATGTTTACTTTATTTATTTGAAAGGCATGGAGATAGAAAAGGAGAGACAGAGAGAGATCTTCCATCTGCTGATTCACTCTCCAAGTTGCTGCAATGGCTGGAGCTGGGCTGGGCTGAAGTCAGGAGCCAGGAGCTCCCCCCAAGTCTTCCATGTGGGTGGCAGGGGCCCAAGAACCTTGGCCATTCTATGCCAGTCTTCCAGACACATCAGCAGGGAGCTGAGCCAGAAGCAGAGCACCCGGATCTGAATCAGCATGCACAAGGGATACTGGCATTAAAGGCAGCCACCCTACCTACTAGGTTACCATGCTGACCCCATCAGAATTTAAATAAAGCCTCTTTAAAATATCAATTACTGGCCTGGCCGGCGCCGCGGCTCACTAGGCTAATCCTCCGCCTTGCAGCGCCAGCACACCGGGTTCTAGTCCCGGTTGGGGCGCCGGATTCTGTCCCCGTTGCCCCTCTTCCAGGCCAGCTCTCTGCTGTGGCCAGGGAGTGCAGTGGAGGATGGCCCAAGTGCTTGGGCCCTGCACCCCATGGGAGACCAGAAAAAGCACCTGGCTCCTGGCTCCTGCCATCGGATCGCGCTGCTGCCGCGGCAGCCATTGGAGGGTGAACCAACGGCAAAGGAAGACCTTTCTCTCTGTCTCTCTCTCTCACTGTCCATTCTGCCTGTCAAAAAAATAAAAAATAAATAAAAAAAAATATCAATTACTGTATGACTCATATAAACTTACATCACTTAGACACATTATGAAGAAATGCATCTTAAGAGTAATAACATACTTTATAATTTTTCTTTATATTTTGTACTAGGAGGTAAAATTGAGTAGTGAACTTCACATTTATTTAAATTCTCATGAAATGAATTTGTTTCAAGATATTTTGTAGACACAGAGAGAGAAAGATTTTTACTTAGAATTTCACATAATGATGGGGTTCACCCTATTCAGAAAATGTTCATGACCCAGATATCATTAGGGAGGTAAAGCAATTAATAGAGAAATGGGAGAGTAGCCATCTTTATCAAGATTTCCACTTGTCAGATTATGGAAAATCTGACACACTGGCCTGACTACTTAATCCCAAATCAGAGTGGACATGAATGGCCATAAAGACTTGCCTTGTTAAATGTATTACAGATAATTCCAAAATACCAATTCACAAGGAAAAGTTGATAGCATTTTTATTCTGAGTATTAAACAAAAGTTAATTTCTGATAGTTTCTCTAAAGTACATAATGACTACCAATAAAATCTTTTAAGATTATGCAACCACCTTTCTCCTCTTCATAGTTCTGTTATTTCCCCCTGTATTCACTGTAATTAAATTTTCCCTAGAGAAATAAGCTTCCCAACCAGGCAGGTATTCCCAAGTCCTCTTTGCTCTAATCAGCACATTCTCACTAGCACTGTAAGGGACAATTTTAATTCTACACATACGGTTTTATTCTAAGTCACAGTACTTTTAATTACTACTCCTAACTGTGATTCCAGAAACAAAATTGGTATCAGTTCTGCTGATTCTCAGATCTCATTTGACCCTCTTACTATTTGCCACACACAAGTAACCAAATACTCGGCAAGAGTAGCTAGTGCAACTCATTTTTTTAAAAAATATACAATGTCTTTGACATTTCTGTAGCCAAAATGCTAAAAGGTGTTTTCTCTCTGAAAGGCAATGAAACATTGAAATTTGAGATGCCCATGTCTGCAGCATAGCAGATTAAGGCACAGCCTGCTATGCTCGCATCCATATGGGTGCCAGTTCATGTTCCACTGCTGCGTATGACCAGGCTTCCTGCTAATGCACGTGGGAAATCTATGGATGATGGTCTAAATACTTGAGCCCTTGCACCCATATGAGAGACCCAGAAAGATCTCCTGGTTTTGGAATGGCCCAGCCCTTGTCGTTGGGACCATTTGGGCAAGAGAACCAGCAGATGGAATAATCTCTCTCTGTCTTTCCCACTCTCTAACTCTGCCTTTTAAATACAAAATAAGTCGTTACTTAAAAAAAGAATAACTGAAATTGGATAATATCCTTGTATGACTCCTTGATTAATGAGAGCTTGACTAGTAGAGTTGCTAGTGCTAGTGCAGCACCATACTGGGATCTTCAACAATCATGAACTAGGCAGAAATTTGTCATTCAACCTCAATTCTCTTTTAAACTTCATTTACCTTAGAGAGGCTCAGTTACGCCTACTCATCTACTATATTTGACCTACCTTTTTATAACTGTAGTTTTACAAAGTGAACATGTCTCTGCTTAAAGGATTTTTGCTAAAGAGCTCAAGATTTAAAGTAATGAATGACCAAGAACATTAGATACGGTATCTAGGTAATGATGTAGGTTAAAACCTCTTCATCTAGATTTTCATTTAATTTAAAAAAAACACTCCTATTAGATAATTTCAATAAAATATCCCTTAAATATGAATTGATAAGTATAACTTTCATTGCCTTTCCTTAAAGGGATATTAATTGAAAAAGCAATATTCCAGTGTGGGCGTTTAGCAGATAAGTTAAAACACTCCTTGAGACATTGTACACCATACATCAGAATGCCTGAGCTTGAGTTCCTATTCTGTCTCCAATTCTAACTTCCTGCTAATACACATGCTGAGAGGCAGCAGGTGATGACTCAGGTCCCTGCATCCTTGCCACCTGTGCTGGTGATTCAGATTCAGTTCCAGACTCCTGCCTTTGGACTGGCCAGCCCCTGCTTTTGTGAGTATTTATGGAGTGAACCAGTGAATGAAAGTTCAGTCTCTATGGCTCCCTCTTTTCAAACAAGGTGAAAATAAAGAGCTAAAATTTGTTTTAAAAAATCCAAAAAATAGTATTTGCTACAGAATATAGTTTCCAAGAGGATTAAAAACCTATTAAACACAGCACACACAGTATAAAATGATATATGGCAGCATAAGATTTTCTACTTCTGAAAAGTTTTTGTTTAATCATAATTCAAGATGACCAAAACTAAAAAAGGCAATATATATTTTTATTCTAAGTATGCTTTAGATTAAATATCTCTATGATTGCTTATTCTAGGATTTTTTTCTCATTTACCAGAAAGCTTTCTGCTGTTTTCTAGTTTGTGAGTAGATGAAAATACTATTGCAAGATTTAAGTGTGTCATGCTCTTGGTGTGATGTCAGATCCTGCCACCTCCCAGCCCAGATAACACATTGATACTTGGAACTGATATAACGTTATAAACTCATTTTTACACATAAAGAATTTGTGGAATGAAAGTCATAATTTCCTGTAAATATAGGGTAAAGGATGGCTGTTCTGATTCAACATTGGAATATCTTTAAAAGCAAGTACAAAATAATTGCTTTCCTTAAACCTCTACCTTCTTATGATATTTTGGTTTTTGGTTCTGAAATACAAATATAGAATCTAATATTGCTGGAAAGTAAGTTTACTAATTACAAAATTAACTGCATTTAATAGAATTATTCTTAATAATAATGTAGCAAAAATTGAGATTTTTAAACAGTAATTTGGCATCTTATCTGATAAAAAGATGACTGACTTAGACAGTAATATGAGTGTTAATATATAAGAAAGATTTTGAGTTAGAGGTCAGAGATATTTTTATCCATAAAATATTTATAGTGATTTCAGCTTCACTTCCTGTGAGTTCTTACCCCTTGAGATTTTCTTTTAGATTCAGGCTTAAATGAACCAGAAAACTCAGACTCAAATCTCATCCCACATTGGCAAACTTTACATGGTTTCTGCCTGAAATAATAAATCAAAGCTGAAATCCAGCCCAGATTTGTTCAAAACTCTAATTTCATGAAATCACCAAGGTTCTGACTCTTTAATAGATCTTGTTCTAAACCCAAAGCAGGTTTGGGAATCATATATATTTTAAAAACCCACAGATTAAAAAAATAGAGCAAATTGTTAGTAGATCATCTTTCTTCATCTCAATTTCTACAACTGGTTGGGATAGCAAAGATAATTAGCACAGGAAAGTCAAATGAAAATATTTTAAACTTTAAAACTGTTTTTTTTTTTTTTTTTTTTTTTTGACAGGCAGAGTTAGACAGTGAGAGAGACAGAGAGAAAGGTCCTCCTTCCGTTGGTTCACCTCCCAAAATGGCCGCTAAGGCCGGCGCATTGCGCCGATCCAAAGCCAGGAGCCAGGTGTTTCCTCATGGTCTCCCATGAGGGTGCAGGGCCCAAGCACTTGGGCAATCCTCCACTGCCTTCCCTGTCCACAGCAGAGAGCTAGAATAGAAGAGGAACAACCTAGACAGAATCCGGCCCCCCAACCGGGACTAGAACCGGAGTTGCCCGACACCACAGGTGGAAGATTAGCCAAATGAGTGGCAACACTGGCCCAAAACTGGATTGTCTTTAAATCCTCTCTAAATAATCTGAATGGAAAGAAAGAGAGAGGGGGAAAAAGGCTCACTTCTTCATTTCTCTCGAATTACTATGAAGTTTAAATTTATCCAGTCATGAGCCATTGATAATTAAAAATCTAATAAAAGTGAGGGTGGAGCCAAAGTAGCAAATCAGAAAAAAGATGTACATTCTTTAAATTAAACATTTAAATTAAGAACATTCTTAATCACTTGATTGGATAAAGATATACAAATTACTAAAAATGTTCTTAATGCATTTGTTTTTGGAGTTTTAAACTTTAACTCAGGAGAGCTGTTGACTGTGTATTCAACTGAATGGAGGAGGAGCTGGATAATGTGGTAAGAAAAAAGTCTTAAAAATATGATAGCAAAAGACCATCTGGTGTGCACAGCAATTGAATGTGTAAGAAAACTGTGAATCTTCATAAAAATGTTTCATCTAATTGGGGGTTAGATTTTGAGGATTTGACAGCAGCAAGAGTTAAAAATAAAAAAAAAAAAATCTAGAACTTTGATCTGTTAGCACTCAACAGGATAGAAGCCAATATCTTAGTTGCTGGGAATTGTTAGTGCTGAGAGCAAAGTAGTTATGCTTTTATTGCTTCTTGTTGATGTGTTTGAAAGTGTTGTTTGTACATTCGAGTTGGGTGTGGGTTGAACAGCTGGGATTTTGCAGAGTGACAGCAAATGTGTGGGCAGAGCTGAACTCTGTATCCCACCGAATAGGCTAGTTCAAGAGGGGAGACTGTCTTGCTAACTGCAATAATTCCATGAGTTAAACTGAATTTAAAAAAAAAAAAAAATAGAAAATGGAACACACCGGGATGATGGAAAATTACCAAAACTAACCAGATACTTTGATGTTTATAACTTCTGTTGTAAAATGGGATTCTTGATACTCATATGCATTGAATAAATTTGTGTAATTCCTTTTCACGGAGAAAATGCTTTATATCATGATGTAGTGACTCCTAAAAGTTACTTACACTACATTCTTCAGTAGCCTAGAAAAAATATGGAGCAATTTATTTAGTATACTTACCTTCATTAGGAATAAAAATAATTCAGATTTTTAATCCTACTTTTTCTTGATAGATTCTCTATAGTTTAGTGATAATGTGGTTGAAGTAGTTGTCTTAGAGTCAAAACAAATAGCAAATCTTGAAATTCTTACCTTTGGAGATCATTTAAAAAATCACTCTGAAAAGTCTTTAAAAGATGCTAAACATAGCCTGTATAGACTTACACAAAGGAATGTAAATGACTTTGCAGTCTCACAACACTGCTTAGAGGGCATCATAGGACTCCTCCTATCACAGGCTTCTTTATGGATTTTGTGTAATGTGCCTGGAGTGTAATCACTAGTTTTAAAACTGTATGTTGCCCAGTGATATCCTGATTAGATTTCTCACTTTTCACATATTTTTCAGACAAAACACTGGTGCTTTTTTCAGAAAAAGCTGCACCAGGTTTTTAATGCCCTTCCCCAGATTCATGAATTCCTCATTGTTCAGTTCCTATTCAAGCTGTTTAATGACTAATCCTTTTACGTACATGTAAAATATCGAAGACCTGTGCCAAGACATTGATGATGAAGGAAAAATAAGAAACTCTCCATGCACTAGGGTTGTCTAAACTTAGTAGCCTCAGCGAATCAGCGTAATAGACTTGCTCTTCCTTCCTGATATATCTGTTTTTCTTCCAAGATTTATGCTTCTCAAAGTATAGTGATAGTTCTGGTACTACTTTACAAGTAGCCATGCTCCTAGTGACAACTTTGAAGAGTCTCTTAAAGTTTAAGGAGATAGGATCCTAAGAAAACTGACATGACACCTTCAAACATGGAGGAGAAAAAGATGTAAACTTTATAACGCTTGATGACAGGAAGTCAGTCTTCAAAGCCAAGACATCAACAGAACAAGGAGGGCTTTAATTTTGGGTGGTGCCTCAGCAAGTGGGTGGCAATGGGATAGGGTAGGAAGATAGACAGGAATAACTGTGCTGTGTTCTGGATGGAAATACAGAACAGACAGTGTCTTGGAACTTGACTGTTAGTCTTAACAAAGAAAAAAATTATGGGAACAAAATAAAGTACTTGATAAATTGTTTATATGGTAAAAGAAACAGTATAAGCACTTATAAGTTGCTTATATGGTAAAAGAAATACAAAAGATAGCAAATTTGGGTGGGCTTACAAAGCAATTAACAAGGTATTAGGACTGGATAAACTTCATATTCAAATAGATAAAATTGTTACAGAGAATTAGCATAACCCATTAAGAATGCACAAGAGAATTAATATAATTTTTAAAACATTTGCCAAGATAAGGTTATATTTAATGAATGAACTTACAGGAGATACTTATATTAGAGATAATTTAGCAAGGAGTGAGGAATACATAAAGCCATTTATAAAAGTTAAAAAGTAGGTTAATAGGTATATTTAACTTTGTAAGACAGATTGATTTAAGAATTTTCATCAGCATTTAAATTTTGTTTGACAGTTTTTTTTTGATGTATAGAAGTACATGTCACCTTGGAATTACTTTGCTCAATGGAACAACAGGAAAATAAGTTATGTTTCTTACTATTTGGAAATTGAAAATTTGTAACTCTTTCATATTTTAATAAATACACATTTTTATTCTTCATCTTTAAAATTTTTAAATTTTATTGTTATTTTTTCCTATCTGAACTCTCTAAGAGTCACTTCCCCTGTGTTGAAATTACTGAACATGTTCCAAAGAAAATATATAAAAAATCAAGATTACATCTACAACTGAATACTTTATGTGCAGATGACTCTTCTTCAAGACCATTCTGAACATAATATAGTCTCGGAGCCAGAGTCCATGGTGATACTCAGATCCACCAGATTTCTGGATGTCTCAGGTATTTTATCACGTATTGCATTCTATTCAACCCTTCCCTTAAGAGGCAGGCATTTCCATGCTTTCTAATAATGAATAAAAAATAAAATGGAATTCTAAACTGTGCTTTATATAGCTAAGGTACTTTTCCGACAAAGTGTTGCATTGTTATATAATGGTCTATTGGAAGAACGTTGTATAAAAAGAGGTAAGTTAATAAATCAAGGAGGCAATTCTAATTTTACTTTTTTCCTGTCTATGTTAAATCTCATACTAACTTTCTTGTACTGTCTCCTATTCCCATAATTATTTTTTTCTACATCTTAGAAACTTCTTGTTGTACTTCACAGATGGTTGTATTTGCCTATGACAAAGCTAGTTGTACATATCAATAATTGCATAAAGTATTATCTAAAGATGTTTACAAAACTACTTCTATAACCCAATGACTTTTCAGCAGAAATAATTTTTTAAAAATTTGTATAGCTTTATTGATTTGAAAGGCACACACACACACACACACAGAGG